>NW_028317979.1:7888461-8042884 GCF_062004578.1 Staurois parvus | reverse complement strand
CCTTCCCGGGGTCTTAGGGTGCAGGCATCGGGACCCCTCCCGGGGCCTGAGGGTGCAGGCATCGGGACCCTTCCCGGTGTCTGAGGGTGCAGGCATCGGAACCCACCTTGGGTCTGAGGGTGCAGGCATCGGGACCCACCTTGGGTCTGAGGGTGCAGGCATCGGAACCCACCTTGGGTCTGAGGGTGCAGGCATCGGGACCAATCCTTGGGTCTGAGGGTGCAGGCATCGGGACCCACCTTGGGTCTGAGGGTGCAGGCATCGGGACCCTTTCCCGGGTCTGAGGGTGCAGGCATCGGGACCCTTCCCGGGGTCTGAGGGTGCAGGCATCGTGCCCCTTTCCCGGGTCTGAGGGTGCAGGCATCGTGCCCCTTTCCCGGGTCTGAGGGTGCAGGCATCGGGACCCTTTCCCGGGTCTTAGGGTGCAGGCATCGGACCCTTTCCCGGGTCTTAGGGTGCAGGCATCGGGACCCTTTCCCGGGTCTTAGGGTGCAGGCATCGGGACCCTACCCGGGGTCTGAGGGTGCAGGCATCGGGACGCTTTCCAAGATCTTAGGGTGCAGGCTTTGGGACCCTTCCCGGGGTCTTAGGGTGCAGGCATCGGGACCCTTCCCGGGGTCGGAGGGTGCAGGCATCGGGACTCTTCCCGGGGTCTGAGGGTGCAGGCATCGGGACCCTTCCCGGGGTCTGAGGGTGCAGGCATCGGGACCCTTCCCGGGGTCTGAGGGTGCAGGCATCGGGACCCTTCCCGGGGTCTGAGGGTGCAGGCATCGGGACCCTTCCCGGGGTCTGAGGGTGCAGGCATCGGGACCCTTCCCGGGGTCTGAGGGTGCAGGCATCGGGACCCTTCCCGGGGTCTGAGGGTGCAGGCATCGGTACCCCTCCCCGGGACTGAGGGTGCAGGCAACGGGACCCTTTCCTGGGTCTTAACGTGTCGGCATCGGGACCCTTTCCTTTGTCTGAGGGTGCAGGTATCCGGGACCCTTTCCTGGGTCTGGGGTGCAGGCATCGGGACCCTTTCCTAGGTCTGAGGGTGCAGGCATCGGGACCCTTTCCTAGGTCTGAGGGTGCAGGCATCGGGACCCTTTCCTAGGTCTGAGGGTGCAGGCATCGGGACCCTTCCCGGGTTCTGAGGGTGCAGGCATCGGGGCCCTTTTTCTGGGTCTGAGGGTGCAGGCATCGGGACCCTTCCTGGAGTCTGAGGGTGCAGGCATCGGGTCCCTTTCAGAGGGTGCAGGTATTGGGACCCTTCTGTTGGACACAGCAATCACTGACAGTGCTGTGGTTTTGGGAGGACTGCATACGACGCCCTCTCAGAACTGGACAATCACTCTGTAGCCATTATTGGTTAAAAGAGAAGTTTTTTCCCCCGAATTATACTTACCTAGGTGGATGCAGCATCTGTCGCCTGTAATGGTGACAACTCAGAGATTGCATGTCCGCTGATCGCTGAGTTTTCACCGCAATCTAAGCAGAGAGAAGAGACTGTCAGTCACCGCTCTCTGCTCTGCCCGTCCCCATGCGGAAGAGGGAGCTGCTAAAATACCACCCCAGGAACAATATACCCCAGCAGCAACAACAGATCCCCCAGTAGCCCGCCTCAATAGACCCATCCCTCAACAATAGGTCCCTTCCAGCAACAATAGATCCTCCACCAGCAACAAGAGACCTCCCCAACAATAGACCACCATGCAAAAATATATCCCCTTCCAGTGACAAGAGATCCTCCAGCAGCCAGCATCAATAGGCCTTCCAGCGCACCCCAGCACCTCTTGCCATTACATACATTCAGTGCTGGAGGTGCCAGAACTGCGTTCCCGCTAATAAGAAAATTGCATATTTACATATGTGCATGAAAGGGGGGTTGGAGGGACAGGGTGCAAAGCAATTCCTCTCTTGGGATAAATGTTTTATATAAATAATAAAAGCTGATCATTGTAAGCACCCCTGTCGGTGGTAAATTATTTGTCTCAATCCTCTAACTGCTACATCTGGAAGAGAGCTTGTTCTTTTTAAAAACAACAGACTTACTGGCAGGATTACCAGGTGAAATTAAAGGAAAGAATGCCTAAGTAAGAAAACTAATGCAGCCACTACATCTAAGAATTGGTAAGCTGCAATACAGTAATAAATGTTTGCTTTTGACCACCACCCTACTCAATGACTGATTTTCTGAACGTCAGCATTTGAATTGGCAACCCCCCTTCCTGATCCATGTGATGGCTATACAACTGAGCAAAAAAAAGGAGTTTTCCATGGAATCAGAGAGCCACAAACTTCCTTGCAAGGGACCCTGACAAAGACCAGGACATTCATGGATTTCATACTTTCAGGAAGTCACAATGGAACTTTTAAGGGAGTATAAAACAAATCAGTCTGAAATATTCAAAGTAAATAGCTCTGTGCTTCAGTTCCTGGATGGACTGTTTGGAAGGAACGGCAATGTGCTACAAAGATTTGGGTCTGTAGTAGCATAATGTGCTTTGAATACTGCCGATTCCCCCCTTTCTGCAATAATGTAAATCCCCCCATCTGCAATAATGCCGATTTCCCCCCCATCCACAATTATGCCGATTTCCACCCATCCACAATAATGTCGAGTTTCCCCCCCCCAACCGCAATTATGTAGATTTCCCCCCCATCCACAATAATGTCGATTTCCCCCCCCCATCCACAATAATGTGGATTCCCCCACATCCACAATTATGTTGATTCCCCCCAATCCGCAATAATGTTGATTCCCCCCATCTGCAATTATGTCGATTTTCCCCCCCCCCCATCCGCAATAATGTCAATCTGATCCCCCCATCCGCATTAATGCCAATTCTCCCCCATCCGCAATAATGTAAATCCCCCCATCCGCAATAATGTCGAATCCCCCCCCCATCCGCAATTATGTAGACTCCCTCCCATCCGCAATAATGTCGATTTCCCCTCCCATCCACAAGAATGTCAATTCCCCTCATCTGCAATAATGTCGATCCGATCCCCCCATCCGCATTAATGCCGATTTTTATTTATTTATTTATTTTTTTCCCCCATCCATAATAATGTTGATCCCCCCCCCCTATCCGCATTAATGCCGATTTTCCCCCCCATCCGCATTAATGCCGATTTTTTTTTTTTTTTTTTTCCCCCCTATCAGCAATAATGTTGATTTTCCCCCCATCCATAATAATGATGATCCCCCATCCACAATAATGTCAATTTCCCCCCCATCCACAATGTCAATCCCCCTCCATCCACAATAATGTCAATCCCCCCCATCCGTAATAATGTCTATTTCCCACCCCCATCAGCAATAATTTCGATTTTCCCCCCCACCAATCTGCAATAATGTTGAATCCCCCCCCATCCGCAATAATGTCCATTCCCCCCCATCCACAATAATGTTAATTCCCCCCCCCCATGCGCAATAATGTCGGTTCCCCCCCATCCACAATAATGTCGTTTCCCCCCCCCCCCAATCCACAATAATGTCGATTCCCCCCATCTACAATAATGTCGATTTTCCCCCCATCCGCAATGATGTCGCTTCCTCCCCATCCGCAATGATGTCGCTTCCTCCCCATCCGCAATCATGTCGCTTCCTCCCCATCCGCAATAATGTCGCTTCCTCCCCATCCGCAATAATGTCGATTCCCCCCATCTACAATAATGTCGATTTTCCCCCCATCCGCAATGATGTCGCTTCCTCCCCATCCGCAATGATGTCGCTTCCTCCCCATCCGCAATCATGTCGCTTCCTCCCCATCCGCAATCATGTCGCTTCCTCCCCATCCGCAATCATGTCGCTTCCTCCCCATCCGCAATAATGTCGCTTCCTCCCCATCCGCAATAATGTCGATTCCCCCCCATCTGCAATAATGTCGATTTTCCCCCCATCCGCAATCATGTCGCTTCCTCCCCATCCGCAATAATGTCGCTTCCTCCCCATCCGCAATAATGTCGCTTCCTCCCCATCCGCAATAATGTCGATTCCCCCCCATCTGCAATAATGTCGATTTTCCCCCCATCCGCAATCATGTCGCTTCCTCCCCATCCGCAATAATGTCGCTTCCTCCCCATCCGCAATAATGTCGCTTCCTCCCCATCCGCAATAATGTCGCTTCCTCCCCATCCGCAATAATGTCGCTTCCTCCCCATCCGCAATAATGTCGATTTCCCCCCCATCCGCAATAATGTCGATCCCTCCCCATCCGCAATACTGTCGATCCCCCCCCCCCCATCCGCAATAATGTCGATCCCCCAAATCCACAATAATGTTGATTTCACCCCATCCACAATGATGTTGACCCCCCCCATCCACAATGAGGTCGATTCCCCCCCCCCCCATCCACAATGATGTCGATCCCCCATCCACAATAATGATGATTCCCTCCCCAATCCATACAATTTAGCTAGAAAGAAACCCCGAGTACTCAGAACAATGACAGTGTACTGAATATCATGTGTTCACTGTCATCAGATTGCCATCTAGTGGAAGAAATTGGAAACTACAATTGTGTATGAAAGCTGACCAAACAAGCCAATTTCTTGTGAATTTCAACTACTTTCCTTCCACAAAGGAATCACACATACGATCGCAAATAGTCAACTGAAACTAATGAGTTTGATCGATCACCAGAATTCACACAATTGTGAAGTTGGAACTGGACAATAAATGGCTATGAAAACATTTATTGAAATTAACCTCAGCTTGTTCAATTAAGCTTTATCAATAAAACCTGGAAGCTTATTGGTTTCTATGCAGAAGCGCACACAATTCTGAGAGAACCAGCTTTAGTAAATAAACCCCAGAGCTCTGTACAGAGGGAACAATCTGCAAAGAAATCATTAGTAAAAAGCAGCACACTTTACACACAATACACATAGGCACACATTTAAGCCCTTGATTGCCGTAGATGTTAACCCCTTCCCAGCCAGTGTCATTAGTACAGTGACAGTGTATAGTATTATCTGGGGGCAATTACTGGAACTTGTCCCTTGTATGGCTCGCTCTGCAGCAGCTGAAAGCCAGTGGGAGAGAGAGGAGAAGAAGCCAGCTGCTGCAGAAGAGCCATACAGAGAATTGGTTCCAGTAATTGCCCCCAGCCCTGCCGATCACCCTCCCTGCCCACATCCAACTCACCTAGCTGCCTGGGCCCCCCTGTTGGCCTGGGCCCCATACAGGAGGACTGGTGGTACCCCCTTATCCACAGCCCTGCCCACCACCAATGTGTCCAAATGCAGATCCTGGTAAATGGGACCTGGTGGTCACCTGGGATTACAATGTTAGCAAAGCTGTTATGAATCAATCTGATTCATGACAGCTCTACTTCTCTTCCTAGTGAGCCGTGATTGGTCCACAGCTCTCACATGGTACATGGGGCCAATCACAGCACCCTGTACCTTGTGATCAGCCCTAGCCAATCACAGATCACTATTATTTGGAACTGTCATGAACTTAACCCATTCATGAAAGTTCAAAGCAAGCTTTGCATTGCAGGAGTAAAATTTTCTATTGCTCTTGCAAAGCAAAGTGTGAAAAAAAAATCCCTTACACCCCCCCTTCCCCCGAGTAGTACAATGTTACTATTGTAGAGCCCTCCTAGGTAGTTAGGGGGAGCTAACTCCAGTGGTTAGATAGGGGCTGAGCAGCAGCCCAGGTGTAATAGCCAGTGAGGGGTCAAATTGTGGTCAGGGCTGAGAGGCTCTGCAGGCCAGCCCCTCTGGAATTTCCCATTGCTCTAGAGCTTTAGAGGAAGATCTAGGGGCAGTGGGAGGATCTGAAGAGTTGCTGGCTTGTACTCTTGAGGGAACCTCACCAATCCCCAATAGGAGGCTTGGAAGGGGCCAGGACAACCCTTAAATGTATGAGTGCCTGCCCAGTAGCAGGAGAGGGAGGAGGAGGAAGAGTGAGACTGAGGTGCAGGAGCTTGGGAGGGAGCCCAGGCTGGAAGGGGCCCATCTCCAGAAGTAAAGCTGAAAAAGAGGAAAGTTGTGGACTTCCCTGGCCCCCTGATAGGACCAACTAGTGACAGAGAAGGAGCGGCACAGCTGATAGGCATGGTAGTAGCCTCTGACCCAAAAGCAGCACAAGAGAAGGAACCAGTGAGTACACCTACACCCCCTGGGCCAGAAAGAGGAGAGAGCATTTGTGTGGGAAACCTAACCACCTTGGACTAATACCCTTCTAGTGGTAGTTATTACTGGATCCCCTGTCCAGGGATTCTTCCATACAGCCGGATTGAGGAGCATCTGGGGTTGGATAGGTACATTGGGAGATGCTGGCTAGCTCTCCAGAAGAGGATTTCTGTGTAAAGACTTGTAATATTGTTCAGGAAGTTCATCCTCATTTGCCATTCCCTTGGACATCCCATATGCCCCTTTATCCCATCCAAGTTCTAATCCCCTAATAAAACTTCAAAATAAAGCTCAAGGACTGTTTTATGTCTCCTGGTACAAGTCTGAATGGAAAATGGGTGTTTCTTGGCTGTGCAGCAGTATAGGGGGACCCAAATCTCTAGCAACTCCCAAGGGGGTAGTGCTACACTATGGTAACGTACTACTCTGATAAAAGTATTAAAAAGATAAATTTAATTAAAAATAAAATAGAAAAAAATATTGTATGGAGAATTTACAAAAAAAATTTGAAGGTTTTTTTTAACTAATTGCTGACTGCTTGCCAACAGTGTGCGGGCGAGCGGTGGCTCTGGGCAAAGCAAGATACCCTTATGTTGCTTTCTATTTTGGGGGTGTAAAAGCGCCTGCGCCCCCTGCTATCCCCCGTTTGTCCAGGAAGAGAACGCCGCATTGTAAGTAAAAGCACTACATTTTACACACACACACACAAGTTAGATTAGCACATTTAACCCTTTGGTCGCCCCTATTAACCCTTTGATCACCCCATCACCCAGCCAGTGCCATTAGTACAGTGTATATAGAACTTTTCACTGATCACTGTATTACTGCCACTAGTGACATCAGATAGCATCAGGGTCTGTAAGTCCCCCTTCCTGCCAGGGTCAACTAGCGTTAGATTACCTGCACACTATCACACTCACGCTATAGGTCACTGTTCACCGCCATTATCATTACTAGTATGGTGTTTGTACAGATCAACATAACTATACTAGTGCCTCCTTAGTATAGTGTCCCCAAAAACACAGTGTTAGCAGAATCAGCCCTGTTTGCTACCAACACAGCTGTAGCTGTAGTGGTCCATTGTACCCTCTTTCATGCTGAAAAAAGGAAGTACAACGTATTAATCACTGGAATACTCTTTTGTAATTTGGGCCAGTGATTCCAGGGATACATAAATCCTTGATAGAATGATCACTCTGTACCTTTTTGGTTATTGATTAATGCATTTGGGATTTTTTTATCTCTCTGAAATTTCAATAACAATCAGGAGACTTTGTTGAACTGCAGTTGTTTGTTTGTAGTTTTTAAGGGCGCAATAAGCTTTGGCAATTGAGGGTTACTGAAGCACCATTCAACTATGCTGGACCTATTATTGTGCCAAAAATTGCCTCCTCATTAGATTATCTATTTTTTGCATGTTTTACAGGAAAAAAGAACATAATAGACAGTGAAAATGTTAGTAAATTAAACTGTTTAAAAATTCTTTAAACAAATAATAAACTGAAAAAAGGAAAAAAATGTAAATAACACAAATTTGAAACAAAATAGACTAAACTATAATGAATTCACTAAAAACCTCCACATACTTAATATGTAAAAAAAAAATATTTTTTACAGCAAATTTCACCTAAGCAGAGTAATAATGAGAGTTTCTGCTTTATTTTCAATAATTTTTATTAAAAGGATTTTTGACATAACAGAGTAATCCAATACGGTTCATAGCAGGTATAACAATATAGATTATTTTGTTGTAAAATCCCCACCAATTGGCTGGGGATTATATATAAGTGTGATGCATAGACATGAGAGGTACAGTTGCAAGAAAAAGTATGTGAACCCCTTGGGATTACATGGAGTTTTGCATGAATTGGGCATAAAATGTGCTCTGAACGTCATCTAAGTCACAACAATAGAAGAACACAGTCTGCTGAACATAATGCTACAGAAACATTAGATGTTGCCATGGTTTAATTGCACATAACATGTAAACATTCACAGTGCAGGGAGGAAAAAGTATGTGCGGCCCTAGCTTAATGACTTCTCCCAGAGCTAATTGGAGCCAGGAGTGAGCCAACCTTGACTCCAATCAGTGTGATGATATTGGATGTGTTGCTGACAGCTGTCCTGCCCTTACAAAACACACACCTGTTTTGGGTTTACTGGTTTCAAGAAGCACTGTCTGATGTGAACCATGCCTCGCAGAAAAGAGCTCTCAGAAGACCTACCATCAAGAATTGTTGACTTGCATGAAGAACGAAAGGGTTACAAAAGTATCTCCAAATGCCTTGATGTTCATGTGCCCACGGTAAGACAGACTGTCTACAAATGGAGAAAGTTTAGCACTGTTGCTACTCTCCCTAGGCGTGGTCATCCTGTAAAAATGACTGCAAGAGCACAGCGCAGAATGCTGCATGAGGTAAAGAAGAATCCCAGAGTGTCAGCTAAAGACCTACAGAAATCTCTGGCACATGCTAACATTTTTAGTGACACATCTACAATAAGGAAAACATTAAACAAGAATGGAGTACATGGGAGGACACCACGGAGGAAGCCATTGCTGTCCAAAAAGAAGATTGCAGCACGTTTGAAGTTTGCAAAAGAGCACCTGGATGTTCCACAGCACTACTGGCAAAATATACTGTGGACAGATGAAACCAAGATTGAGTTGTTTGGGAAGAACACACAACACTATGTGTGGAGAAAAAAAGGCACAGCACACCAACATCAAAACCTCATCCCCACTGTGAAACATGGGAGCATCATGGTTTGGGGCTGCTTTGCTGCCTCAGGGCCTGGACGGATTGTTGTCATTGATGGGAAAATGAATTCCAGAGTTTATCAAGACATTTTGCAGGAAAACGTACGACCATCTGTCCGCCAACTGAAGCTCCGCAGAGGATGGGTGATGCAACAGGACAATGACCCAAAGCATACAAGTAATTCAACAAAACAATGGCTGCAACAGCACAGAATATGCCTTCTGGAGTGGCCCAGTCAGAGTCCTGACCTCAACCCGATTGAAATGCTGTGGCATGACCTTAAGAGAGCGATTCACACCAGACATCCCAAGAATATTGCTACACTGAAACAGTTTTGTGAAGAGGAGTGGTCCAAAATACTCCAGATCGTTGTGCAGGTCTGATCTGCAACTACAGGAAACGTTTGGTTGACGTTATTGCTGCCAAAGGAGGGTCAACCAGTTATTAAGTCCAAAGGTTCACATACTTTTTCCTCCCTGCACTGTGAATGTTTACATGTTATGTGCAATTAAATCATGGCAACATCTAATGTTTGTGTAGTATTATGTTCAGCAGACTGTGTTCTTCTATTGTTGTGACTTAGATGACGTTCAGAGCACATTTTATGCCCAATTCATGGAAAACGCCACGTAATCCCAAGGGGTTCACATACTTTTTCTTGCAACTGTATGTTATGTTAGGTCTGAACTGTGTTAAGGTAGGTAGGTTACAATGAGGGGGTAAAGTATGGGAAGGTGAGGAGTAATGGGGGGAGGGAAGGGGGAGGGGGGGAAGTGCACCAGTCTAGGGATAGAGGTCTAGATGTCATAGAATTGGCTTATCAGGATTTTACAGAGCAGTTTGGATTTTGTAACCAACGAGACCATTGAAATTTGAATGAGTGATATGTGGAGTTATTCAGGGCTGATCTTCTTTCCATATCACATTGGAAGTTAAGGTCTGTAATAATTAGTTGAGAGAGGGGGTTTTAGTGGTGTTCCATAATTTGGTAATATTAATCTTGGCTGCTGCCAAGGTATGGATAATGACGGTACGAGAGTCTTCTGGGAAATCATCTATTCCAATGTGGAGAAAGGCTAGGGCAGGGTTTGGAGCTACTGAAGTTTTCGTAAGTGTTGAGATCAAATGAAAGACCTTATTCCAATAGGATCTGAGTGATTTACACATCCATAATATGTGGAGCCTGTTTCACCACAATGTCTCCAGCAAGTGTGGGAATGTTGTGGGTAGTATAGCGAGAGTTTGACAGGTGTTAAGTACCATTGGTGTAAAATTTTCAGATACGATTCCCAATGTGAACTGCATCTAGACACTTTGTAGGTTATTTTAAAGGTTTTTTTTCCCAAGTTTGTGATGTTATTGGATGTGAGAGAATTTTCTCCCAATTGGTTAGAGAAGTAGTTTGTAGGGTAAATTGTGTATTTATTGTGTGCGTGTAGAAATTCGAAATACCTTTTTTTGGGTATTTTATTTTGTTTAAAAAATTGTATGCGGTAGTGGGGATTTTCAAAAGGAGCGGGATTTTTGTTTGTAGGGAGTGAGTTATTCTCAGGTAGGTGAAGTATTCAGTGTTGGGTAGGTTGAATTTCTTTTAAAGAATCAGGAAATGATCTAGTTTATGGTCTGTATATAATAGATCTTTTATATGAGATATACCACATTCTTTCCACTGTAGGAGGTTTAGAGAGGGTGTAGTGAGGTGTAACATATTAAGTGGAGTAGGTATCAGTTTGGCTTCTAGAGAGTTAGACGATTGGAGATCATACCAGGCTTGAAGGGAGGCCTTGATACATGGGTGTTTAAGTAAGAGTTTGGATTGGGGTATTTGTGGTAGGAGAAGTATGTTACGTGGGATGAGAGGGAAGAGAGGGAGTGTTTCCACGATGGACCAAGATTTTTCTTTAGTTGGATGCCACCAAAAATAAAGTTGGTCGAGAAGAGAGGCAATATAGTACGATTTTAGGTGTGGGAGACCTGCTCCTTCTCTGGATGTAGGACATATTAAGAGATTTGTGGTGCATCTAGATTTCTTGGAGTTAGAGGAATTTGGAGAAGATTACTTGTAGTTTAGAGAAGAAAGTATAGGGAATGGGGATGGGGAGTGTGTAGAATATGTAAAGGATTTTGGGTAGTATATAAATATTTAGGGTTGCTACTTGTCCCAGTTTGGATAGTGTTGCTGTGCGGAGGTTAGTGAGTTCCCTTGGTATGTTATCAAGTAGAGATTTGTGGTTTGAGGAATATAACTGATCTGTCGTAGCAGTGAGCTTGATTCCTAGATAAGGGATATTGCGTTGTTCCCAAGAGAAGGGGAATTGTTTGGCAAGTATTGTTTGAGTCTGGATAGGTGTATGGAGGTTAGGATAGGGGATTTGGTTTTATTGAGTTTATAGTAGGAAACATCCAAATAGTATTGAAGATGTGCGCTGATAATCTGTAGTGATTTGTGTGGGTTAGTTATCATTAGTATAATGTTATCCACGAATAAGCTGATTTTATGTTCTGTTTTCAGGTGGGTGATTCCTGTAAATGTGGAGTCGTCTCTGAGTATTGAGGCTAAAGGTTCAATGAGTAGAGTAAATATTATAGGGGATAGGGGGCATCACTGTCTAGTGCCGTTTGAGATGTTGAATGAGTCTGAGAGTGTGCCATCCGTTAAAACTCTGGCTGATGGATTGGAGTATAGGGAAAGAATAGTTGATAGCATCCATCCTGTGATGCCGAATTTTTGTAGTGTTAGTTGCATGAAATGCCAATGTATGCGGTCGAATGCTTTTTCTGCATCCAGGGATAGTAATAAGCAGGGCTGTTTGGTGATTTCTAAGTTGTGGATAAGGGATATGAGTCTTCTAGTTGCATCTGGGGCTTGGCGGCCAGGGATAAATCCTACTTGGTCAGGATGTATTAGAATGGGGAGGTATTGGAGGAGTCTTTGGGCTATTATTTTAGCATAGAGTTTTATATCTATGTTAAGTAGTGAAATAGGTCTATAGTTTTGAACAATTTGAGGGCCTTTACCCGGTTTAAGGATTGTAGTGATTATAGATTGTAACATTTCTTTGGGGAATTCTCCTGTAGAGGAGGCGTGATTAAAGAGCTTGGTCAGGTGTGGTGAAAGGGCAGGAGCAAACTTTTTTTGTAAAATTCGTTGGTGAAACCATCGTTTCCTGGGGATTTATTGTGAGGTAAAGTTTTGATTACTTTTTCTATCTCCGTAGAAGATATAGGTTTGGATATAGATGCGAGTTGTGTTGGAGTAAGTTGGGGGAGTTTCGCAGAGCTTAGGAATTTTTGTATGGAAGTGGTTGTTGGTTGTGTTGTGTTTGGGTCTGTTTTGAGATTGTAAAGTTTTTGATAGTATGTCGCAAAAGCATTAGCTATATCTTGTGGGTTTGTGAGAGAGGTATGGGTAGTTGGGTGTTGAATTGAGGAGATTTTAGGCATCGTTGTTTGATTAATTTTGTTAAAAAGGAGTTAGCTTTATTACCTAAGGAATAGAATTTTGTTTTAGTTTTTTGTAGATTAAGGTCATATTTATAGAGTAGAAGGGACCAGAGTTTAGTTCTATCTGAGGCCAGGGATGTAGAAGTGGAGGGATTTGGATTTTTTTTTTCATTTCTTCTTTTAGATTTATGGAAGTCAGGAGTTGGTCAATTTGTTGG
Source organism: Staurois parvus (assembly GCF_062004578.1). Taxonomy (NCBI): domain Eukaryota; kingdom Metazoa; phylum Chordata; class Amphibia; order Anura; family Ranidae; genus Staurois; species Staurois parvus. The sequence continues at coordinate 8,030,337 of NW_028317979.1, read as the reverse complement.
GTTCGCTGTTTAGTAATGCAGGAGTTTAATTGTATGAGGATACCTCTCAGGTATGCCTTGTAAGCGGACCACAATGTGGTTATAGAAATATCAGATGTGTCATTGCATTCAAAAATATGTTGTGTTTCTAGTAAATGTTTCTTATGTGGATTGTTCAGTATTGATGAGTTCAGTCTCCAGAGACGAGGGATTGGGGATTGTCGATTGCTGTCTAAGGTTATGCTGATTGGAGCATGATCTGACCAATTTATAGTACCAATGCTGGAAGACGTTACATGTTGAAGAGTCCATTTATCTGTGACGAAGAAGGCAATTCTGGAGTACGATAGATGAGAGAGGGAGTAGTATGTGTAGTCCTTTTCTGTGATATGTTGGCATTGCCAGATATCGTAGAGATCATGGTCGTGTAAAAATCGGTTGAAATTATGTTTGGAGGAGAGTCTGTTGGTGGAGGAATCCAGAAGTGGGTTGCTAATAATGTTAAAGTCTCTGCCAATAATAAGTCTACCTTGCTTTTGAGAAAAGATAGTTGATTGAAGTTTGTTATAAAATTGAATTTGGTTGTTGTTGGGTCTGTATACGTTAACCAACATATAGGGGATGTTGTTGATTTTGCAGATCAGAATATGGTATCGACCTTGAGGGTCCGCTATTTCAGAGATGTGAAGGAATTGAACAGAATCCTTTATGGCTGTAATGACTCCATTTTTTTGGGGGGGGGGGGGGGGTTTGTAGCCATGTATACATGTGGGTATCTATGAATATGAAACTTGGGGGTCTTAATAGATGCGAAGTGGGTTTCCTGTAGGAAGAGTATGTCAGCGTGGAGTGAACGGGTCTCTTTTTGGAGCAGCGATCTTTTGAAGGGGGAGTTGAGGCCATGTACATTAACCGAGGATATAATAATCATTTTGTAGGTTAATATGTGGGTTACATGAGTAGGAGAGTTGTTTCCGTATTTGTTGAGAAAGGTTGAAAGGTCGTGGTCGATGTCTTTCCGTATGTTGGGTAGTGTGTTTGTGGTTCAGTCATTGGACTGAGTATTGTTTTCCTTGTTGTAGTAAGATTTTCATTTGAATGGTGGAGTTGATCTGTCGACTGGTGGTGCGGGAAAGGTGAAAGGTAAGGGGGGGTAAGAAAAACTTGCTAAAAATGCAAGTCATAAGAGTAGTGGAACTTGCTACTGTATAAAAGGGGGGTGTGAACAGGTATTGACCATAAACGAGATCATACCATAAAAACTTTTGTAACAAGAGAAAATTCGGTAAAGGTCCGTTCGCTAGCTTGAAGTGACGAAATTATAGTACCCAAGGCATTGTGGTGTAGATGGATTGAGGGAGTTGTGAGTTAGGACCATTCAGCGTCCATTTGTTGTGTATTAGCTGAGGTGGATTGTTGTGGTTCCGCAGGTATTATATTCCAGATCTTTAGGAGGTCGATGCCCGCTTCTAGGGTTTTGATTGTTTAGATTGTACCATGAGGTTTAACGGTCAGTTTTGTGGGGAAGCCCCATTGGTAGCCTATTCCGTGGTTCCGCAGCGCTTTAGTAATAGTAATCAGCTTTTTGCGATTGAGCAGTGTGGCTTTGGACATATCAGCAAATAATTTGACATTTGCATGTGATGGCGGGATTGGGGGTGGGTTCCTGGCTGCTGCCATTCATTTTTCTTTTATGTGGTAAAAATGAATGCGTGCCAGAACATCTCTGGGCATTGAAGCTGGGAGGAACGATAGTTTGAGTATCCTGTGAGCTCGATCAATGGTTAGCTCTATATCTGAGAGTGACGGAATGAGGTGTTTCATGTACTGATAGATGTAGGGGAGTAATGCGTCATTGGTAATATTTTCAGGTATACCTCTGAATTTAATATTATTGCTTCTGGATCGGTCTTCTAGGTCTGCTAACTTAAGGTTTATTTTTTTCAATCTCAGCATTGTGGTCTACGTGTGCGTCAATCAAATCATTATGCGCTACAACCATTTCTCCCATTTTGTTTTCAATGTGGAGCAGTCGGTGGTCTTGCTGCTGTATGACATTTGAGATCTGGGAAATTGATGCTGTCAAGTCGCTGTGTATATTTTGACGCAGAGATAAAGACATATTCTTCATGCTTATTTCGGTGATAGGTTGGTCAGCGGCAGGGAAGGAATCTATCAAAGATGGCGCAGCAGTGTGAGGTAATATCTGCATGAGGAGAGGCTGAGGCTGAGTGTCAGGCAGGGGGTCCATGTCTAGTCTGGGCCTGGATTTGGCTGGACTACTGGTGGTGGGTGATAAAGGAGGAGATGACTCTCCCGGGTCCCCTGGGTAGAGAGGATTTCTGAGCATGGGATCCAGATGCTGGGCTTTGTGGTTCCCCTCATATGAGCTGTCATAGATGCTGTGACAGGTGCTGTGGCTGTTTAAGGAGCCGCCGGCGCCATCTTGGCTGGGAGCTGTGACAGCAGGGAAGAAGTTTGTAAGCTTCCCTGGCTGTCCCGGAGCCTTTCTGCGACGTGGCATGGTAGCGTTCAGGTTCTGCCCTCTGTAATGAACCGACAGAGTGGTTTATCAGCCTCGGGGTCGGGGTGTGCCGAGATGACAGCTAGCTGGTGGACGGACCTCCTGTCAGAACACGTCCATCCCGGAGCCGGCTGCGCATGCGCCCCAGAGTTTCTGCTTTAATAATATTTTCAATCAATGAAAAATAATTTTGTTACAAAATCAATTTAAAGAGTATGTTGAGAACTTTGTTCCCAGTGAACTGTAAGGATTGTTTAAGCATTTACTTGGTAGCATTATAGGTTTAAAGGATAGGTTACCCCAAAATTTCATATTCCTGATATGTGCCTGCTGTACCATGTACTTGTATGAAAAAGTATCCTGTTCTTTTTTTATTGCACCCTGACCTGACCCCCCCCCCCCGGCACAGTCTTTCATTGGAAAGATTAGTGTACTGCCGTTTCTCTTCCCCCAGCTCTTTTAGCTCTTTATGCAGAAGAGAAGAGAGGTTATGTGATCACTTGAAAAAGTGAAAAAAATTAATTTATAATGTTTTTCTATGTATACACAAATGATTTGCCTTTTATTATTAAACTAAATGGGTTGCTTTACAAGGTGAGGGTTTGCATATTCTTTAGCCAAAATTACTTCTCTCATCCCTATTTTGGTATATTATTACTGTTTTCTTAGTCAGCCCTACTGCTGCCTGAGTCGGCTTCATGCTCAGAAGGAATGAGGTTGATTGATAATTATATAATGCTTAGGATGGATATATAGAGGTGACAGAGGAAGCAGAATTGCTGACCTAAGAAATAAGTGTGTCACCTGCTAGGTCGTACAGTATGACAGATGTGTACACATCACATGATTAATATACAGGTAAAAGAGTAAACACATATGTATTTCAATTGTTTATTTAGCCCAGTGTTTCACTTTAAAAGCATCAATGCATCATTTTAGTATCACATCATAATTGCCCTTGACTCCTTTATAGGTGTTAGAAAAGTATACCTAAGAAACAGGCCACTGAGCATGTGTTTCTGGTCACACAATCATTTTATGGATTGCTGCTTTCATTAGTAATTGGAGGTAAAGTCAAAGTGAAGGTCACTGGGTCAAACAAAACTCTAGTAATCCTGCAATAATTAGAGCTTATTCAGTTTCCTTAGATGTATTTGTAGACTTTATTCTGTTTAGAATTAGCACAACACTCCACATCTCCGTATCGATTTGTGCTTGTATTCAGTAGATATTAGCTGCAAATTGCTGGGATGTTTACTAGGGTAAGCTGGTATATGAATTCACATCTTGACCTCATTCAAAAATGTGTGCTAGTCACAGTTTGTTGACCGTAATAATTATTTTTTTATTGATTGTTTGTTTGCGTGTGGACTATCTAGTGTGAGGTCTGAACATTCGTCATTATCAGGTAAGCATGAACTGTAGGTGGAAAATATTTTCGTCATAGACAATCCTTGTGACACTGCAGTATAGAACCATATTGTGCAGTTGGAAAGAATTATAATAGTTGCGTTTATAAATATTAAGTTTATGTATTACATAGTTACATAGTCTGGCTGAAAAAAGACAAAAGTCCATCTAGTTCAACCATTAAATAAAAAAAGTTATAATTCTATACCCACAGTTGATCCAGAGGAAGGCAAAAAAAACCCCAGCAAAGTATGATCCAATTTGCTCCTGCAGGGAAAAAAAAATCCTTCCTGTTTCTTTTAAACTGGTTTATTGTATTTACAGTGATGGCCATGTATGTCTAGTGATGTGTCACTTGCCTGGTCGGAGGCCAAAGTGATGAGAGGGCTTCCCTTGTGGCTGAGTGCAGAGCACCCCTGAAAGTGGTGACTGGAAGTGCTGCAGCCAAAGAAGGACAGGTTGCCAGCTGTGTAGATGTCTGATGGTGTGAGATGGTGAGGCACCTGATGAAGGTAGGACCGGGCAGGGATGCCAGCAGGCTAGACTACTGTCTGGATGTGCAGATGGACCTTAAGAGTGGGACTGAGCAGTAGCCAGACCAGGGAGTCAGAAGCCAGGGCCAGAAGGATTCACAGTGGGTCAGTCAGGAAGAAGAGCATAGTCAAGATCAAGCCTGGGTCATGCACAGGAAGTAGGCAGCAGCAGATTCTTTTGGAGCAAGCCGAGGTCAGAGCCAGGAGAGAAGCCAAGACAGGTCCAGAAGTAAGCTGGGCCAGTAACAGGTAATTCAAGAATATTGAACACACAAGAACACAGGATACAGGGGGCTGATGATCATCCAATAACTTATGAGCTAGACTGCTGTCCTTATAAAGGCCATTAGGTGCCAGTAACTATCGCACGTTGCTTGCCCTGGCGTGCACAGATGGGTACCCATGAGCGCTCTGCATGCTAAAGCTCATGGGCATGCACATAGGCACCATTCCACAATGCCTGCATGTTTGTGCAAGCACGTTGGAAATTGGCACACGGTCTTCTCAGGTTAATCTCCAGACATGATGGCTATCAAGAGCCCATACCTCCTAAAAGGTTTTCTTTGTCTAGCCTTATCTTCTGCCCAAAATATGGTGAGGATTGCCAAGAGTCAAAAGACTCTTTCCAAGTATGGTCAAAATGTGATCTAAAAAAGGGCGGCCCCTAACGTATTAAAATAATGAGTATCTCTACTGGGGACCAGATCTGTTCCCTGGGTCTTAAGCTGGGTACACATGGTCCGAATATTGGCCGGTTCAGCAGAAACTGTCCGACATTCGGACCATGTATACAGCTGTCCTTCTGACTGAAGGCACAGTGGGAGAGATTGCTGTACTAACATTACAATACAGTTAAAATGGTGACCTCTCAGTTTTTTTTCATTCAGCCCACTGGGTTGAACGAAAAAAAGACTGAATGTGTGTGACCAGGCATTAGTTTACTGATTTGAAATGTATTGTATAGACACATTATCTGATGTAAAGGAACAATGGCAAAGGAAAACCTGTTTGCAACTAGATATAACAACAAACCAGAAATCATTAATTTAGTTATTCTGCTACCTTATAAACTACTTTTTGACACACTGCTCATTGAAAATATCTGCAGACAACTCCTAGTTCCTGCCTACTTTCTGGAGCCTTAGCCCTGGTAAGATTATTATACCATCCCACAGAAATACTAATCTGTAGTGGTATATTTAATGGACCTAGTAAACTCATACCAGTGCTATACTATGATATAACTTTAACCCTGGTCAGTTGAGGGACCTATTTTTCTGAATGAATGATTTTAAAACGTCCTTGATTTATCTGTGCATGCATGCTCACACTGAATGTGATTGTGCTGTCATTAAATAGCACTCATCACAATCAAAATGTAAAGAGCCAATCAAATTTGGCAAATGGATAAATTATGTTGTTACCTGCTGCTAGGTTGCAATACTATGCATTTGGTCATTATGCTTACCTGGGACCAGGGCTACTGCTTTATGCATAGGAGGGTCAGTGAAGTGCCTCACAATAGTCAAGACATAGGCCCCAGACACAGAGGCTGAATATCAGGTGGTATCGGCAGGTTCAACAGAAACTAGCTGACATTTGGCCTGTGTACACCAGCCTGTCTGACAGAAGTCGGCCAAACGGCTAGCTTCTGTCAAACAGACATCATGGAAAACAGCATCCAATCAGCATCCGATCAGTGGTGGCAGCCAATGGCTGCGAGTGCGGACCTGTTTGTTCTGGTGGAGAGGCATTCCCCCTGTCAGAAGACAATAGCTCATTGAGGAGATCGCTGTATTAACATTGGATAGTTGGTACAGAGAGCGCCTCCTGAGCTCTTCAGTTTTTTTTTCATTCAGCCCACTGGGTTGAATACAAAAAAAAACTGATAGTGTGTACCAGGCACTAGAGTTAATCCCCATTGGAAAAGGGTGGATGGGACTGACGGTATTCTACTCACTGAAGGGTTATGCTGTATATACATAATTTCCAGTAAATACATTTTTACCTGCCCATTTTTTTGCCTGGTGCATGGTATGATTCCTTCCCTAGAGAATGCATTTTGGTCTAAAAATATGAAGAAAGACTATTTATTTGATATGTTTTAAAACAGAAGGTAAGGGAAAAGTTTTTTTTTCCAAAATGTTTTGGTTTCTTTTTTCATATATTAAAAAATAAAAAGCTCAGGGGTTATTAAATGCCACCCAAAGAAAGCTCTATCTATCCCCCTAAAAATTATATAAAATTCATCTGGGTACACTATTTCATAACTGAATGATTTTCAGTCAATCTATCACAGTATTGAAAACTGGAAAATAATGTGTAAAGGAAGAAAGTATAATGTGCCAGTACTAAGGTGGTAAAGAAGAAAATGAAGCAACAAATGAAATACTTATGGCACAAACTCTGCATAATTTCAGCAAGTCCACTTAATTAACCTTATGCCTGGTACACACATCCAGTTTTTTTTCGATCCACCCAGCAGTCTAATTGAAAAAAAAAAAACAAGAAATGAGAGATCACTGTACTAACTATGCGATGTGAGTGCATCGAACTATCCCGCTGTGTCTTTGAGTTCTGACAGAGGGACCCTGAATCAGAGCTTGCAATCAATGGTTTTACAACATGTCCCTTTGACAAAAGCTGGTCTTTAGATGGGCTTCTGTCAGAAGGACAGCTGTATACATGATCCAAATGTTAACTGGTTCCTGCTGAATCAGCCGGTATTTGGACCACGTATACTCAGCTTTAATCTGAGCTCTCTGTAATCCGCATGAGCCAGCAGAATCCTGAGAGCACCACCAAGGGTGACAGGAAGTCAACAAGTCTGTGCTGTTTAACTTCTTCGCTATCTGCTACATGCATCACCAATCACATTCAAGTTTCCAAGGCTAATATGAGTCTTGTGGTGTCACCTCACAGTAATTCAGGTTGAATAAGGATATACTATATGTCCATTAAATTCAACCAAAAGATAAATAAATATTTAAAAACATTCACCCTCAGATTGCTACCCATGCTGCAAAGGTTAAATGTTCATTTAGGTCCAGGAGACAGAAAAAGCAGTTTTACTTACACAATTATCTGCTCCACTTGGCAGCCAGTTCATCCCTACACTCCCGTGGGGATGATGTCCTCATGTCCAGTGCAAGGCTTTGAACCCTGCATTGGACCTGATGATGTCAGAGGACCTGTGTCTGCTAGGGCATAGGAGAGAAGAGGCTGCAGGGACTGGGCTTACAGCATAAAGGTGCCTGTGGAAGCAGTAGATCTGGTGGTAAACAGCTTTGCTTGTTCACTTAATGAGCCTTTCCTAAACCTAAATGAACATTTAACTCTTGCAGTGTGGGGACAGTCCCACTGCAAGGAAGGGCTTTTTACTTTTTCTGGAGTTCAGCTGAAGACAAAAAACCCTTATAAAGCTTAGTCCAATTTGATCCAATACATAATAAAATCCTGATCCCTTTATATACTCACTGGAGTAACATTTTTCAGTGTTAATTCTTATATTAATTGTTATAAGTTGTGCATTTAAAATCACATTCAGAATATTTTTTAGCAATCTTCAGAGTTGGCTACGATTTCCTTAATGTATAGATCTGTTCAAGTTTTCAAAACTCCTACTGTAAAGAAGCCTTCCAGTATGTGAAGGTTAAACCTTTTTACCTCCAGAACCAAAGAATGCTCCTTTGTCATTTGCTAGACCACACGTCACTAGCCTACCAACAGGCACTCATGTCACCATTCATCTTTTGCAATAAATTGAAGGCCTATCGATACCCATTTCTGCTTCTCTTATTAGTATTGATATAGAGGCTCTATGCAGTTCTATCCCACATGATAAAGGTATTTCCTGTATCAAACGCATTCTCTTACAGTGTAGATGCCATGATCATCCCCACAATGAATTAATTGTGGAATTGCTTGACTTCATATTGTATCACAACTATTTTTGTTTTAACGGTTCCCATTTCCTCCAGGTACAGGGCGTAGCGATGAAGACTTGATTTGCTCCATCATACACCAATCTGTACCTGGAGGAGTGTGAACAGATGGTTTTGAACTCTGAGGCGTATTCTGTGTCCGTGTGCCAAATATTATTATGGCACAGGTATATAGATGATGTATTCACTGTCTGGGACGGCTCCCTTGACAAATTGCAGAATTCATAGCAAAGTTAAACACCAATGCATTTAATGTTAGTTTCACCATGTCTTTCATCCAGGAATCCTTCCCATTCTTAGACATATCTATTCTTAAGAACAAAGATGGGCTATTGTCGAGATCTCTTTTTTTGGAAGTCCACAGCTGGCAATATAATACTACATGCCAAAAAATTTCATCCTAAACCCCTGATTAATTCTATTCCATACAGTGCATATGTAAGATTAAGACAAACCTGCACAGATGGTGAGAAAAAGAGGCAGATCAACTAAAATAGATTATTTGCCAGAGGATATTCTTTAACTTGCTTAAAAAAAGCATTTAAACAGGCCAAAAGCAAGTCAAGACAAGAACTATTGTTCTCTAAAAAAGAACAAATCATTAATAACCCAGTCGGAATCATTGCTAAATATTGTAACCAACACACTGAGCTCAAAATAATTATACGAAAGTACTTGCATTTACTGACCTGCGATTCACAAATTTCTGATAAACCAATCTTTACATACAGATGAGCCAAGTCAATAAGAGATAATCTAATTCAAAGTGAGTTTAAAGGCATACAATGCAAGGATCCATGTAAATATCCAGGCACGTTCACCTGTGGTGGGTGCAACTACTGTCAGTACATGAACACTAAAATACAGACTACCCAATGGTGAAAAATACACACCAAGACACTACACAAACTGTAACACCCCTGGGGTGATATAAAGTTGTGTTCAAAATAATAGCAGTGTGTTGAAAAAAGTGAGTAAAGCTCAAAATCCTTCTAATAGCTTTTATTTCCATACACACAAATGCATTGGGAACATTACACATTATATTCCAAATCAAAACATGAAGAAAAATATATCAAATTTGTGTTGTTCCTCTAAAAAAATTGAAGAAAAGTGAATATTAGACTGTTCAAAAAAATAGCAGTGTTTGTATTCTTCTTTACAAACTCAAACATTCACTATATAAACTGAAAAATGTTTGAAGATTTTGCTTTTACTTTGAATCACTTAATGAATATTTAGTTGTATAAGCACTGTTTCTGAGAACTGCTGTACATCTGTGTTACATGGAGTCATCCAATTTCCGGCACCTGTTAACAGGTATTCCAGCCCAGGATGATTGGACTACATTCCACAGTTCTTTATTTCTTGGTTTTTCCTCAGAAACTGCATTTTTGATGTCACCCCACAAGTTTTCTATTGGATTAAGATCCGGGGATTGGGCTGGCCACTCCATAACGTCAATCTTGTTGGTCTGGAACCAAGATGTTACACGTTTACTGGTGTGTTTGGGGTCGTTGTCTTGTTGGAACACCCTTTTCAAGGGCATTTCCTCTTCAGCATAAGGCAGCATGACCTCTTCAAGTATTCTGATGTATTCAAAGTGATCCATGATCCCTGGTATGTGATAAATAGGCTCAACACCGTAGTATGAGAAACATCCCCATATCATGACGCTTGCGCAACCATGCTTCACTGTCTTCACAGTGTACTGTGGCTTGAATTCAGTGTTTGGGGGTCGTCTGACAAACTGTCTCCGGCCACTAGACCCAAAAAGAACAATCTTACTTTCATCAGTCCACAAAATGTTGCGCCATTTCTCTTTAGGCCAGTCAATGTGCTCTTTGGCAAATTGTAACCTCTTCAGCACATGTCTTTTTTTCAACAGTGGGACTTTGCGGGGGCTTCTTGCAGATAGCTTGGCTTCACATAGGTGTCTTCTAATTGTAACAGTACTCACAGGTAACTTTACACCTTCTTTGATCTTCCTGGAGCTGATTGTTGGCTGAGTCCTTGCCATTTTGGCTATTCTTCTATCTATTCGAATGGTAGTTTTTCACTTTCTTCCATGTCTTTCAGGTTTTGGTTGCCATTTTAAAGCATTTGCGATCATTTTAGCTGAGCAGCCTATCATTTTCTGCACTTCTTTATATGTTTTCCCCTCTCCAATCAACTTTTTAATCAAGGTACGCTGTTCTTCTGAACAATGTCTGGAACGACCCATTTTCCTCAGAATTTCAGAGAGAAATGCACTGTAACCAGCATGTACAACATTTGCTGCCTTCCTTTCTTAAATAAGGGAAATAATTGCCACCTGTTTTTCAAAGAATGAATGACCTCACTAATAGAACGCCACACTGCTATTATTTTGAACATGCCCCTTTCAATTAGTGATTCATTTACACAGAATCAGCAGCATGCATGTCATGACTGTGGGGTCTGTTGGATTTCTATTACTCTACTACACCTGCTAGTAAATTATTTGCCATGTAGAAATATCATTTCTACCAAAAACAGTGATTGATCAGGTTAGTGATGTCTGACTGCTATTATTTTGAACACAACTGTATCTGTTGATGTGTGATAGTTTTTATGTTGAAAAAACTAAATTGCCATTCTGGAAAAGAACATATAGAAACATACTCTGTATGAATACATGTAATACAGATTTACCTCTAGGACGACATATTCAAAATGTACATGCAGGTGTTTTTCCTAAAATACAGTTCTTAACACTGGACGGAATACATCCTCCTTCTCGTGGAGGAGAATGGAATAAAAGTTTCCTGCAATGTGAATTGACTTGGATCCACAGACTTAATGCAAATACACCACTTGGTCCGAACGAAGTTACTGTATAACTTTCAGACCATTCCTGGAGGATTTTGTCTCAGGAGGATGGGAGGAATAAAATGTAAGAGTATTCCATTACTCCGAAAAATTTATATGACTGCTATACTCCTCACCAACCGCTCCACATCCGCCACCCCTTTCTGCCAACCCCTTCACTGGCTCCCGATTGCCCAGCGCATCGAATTCAAACTGCTAACCCTGACCTACAAAGCCATTCACAACGCTGCCCCAAACTACATAACCGACCTGATACCCAAATACTACCCTACCCGTGCCCTTCCCTCCTCACAGGACCTCCTACTCTCTAGCTCCCTGGTCTCCTCCTCCCACACCCGATTGCAGGATTTCTCCAGGACTTCCCTCATCCTCTGGAATTCCCTACCCCAATCCATCAGACTTTCACCTACCCTCATCACCTTCAGGCGCACCCTGAAGACCCACCTCTTCAGGGAAGCCTACCCCACCCTCACCTAACAGCTGACCTCCTCCACTCCTCCCACCACTTCATTCCCCACAGCCATTTCCTCCTGTACCACTTTCCCCTCCCTCCTAGATTGTAAGCTCGAAAGAGCAGGGCCCTCGAACCCCTCGTGTATTGTATTGTTTCTGTCCCCCTTGCTATTGTACAGCGCTGAGCAAACCCTTTGGCGCTATATAAATACTGTATAATAATAATATAATAATATATGCAATTGGGACCTTTTGTGGCATAGTTTTGTTTCTATCCCGAGTAAATAGAGATGCTTACATTACCAGATAGTGGACACTGAGTGTATATTTATTGTTTTTTTGCTCATGTCATTCTTTGTATCATTCTTTGATTGCTCACAGCATATTTTGTGTCATAATGTCATTTTGGTTAATTATGTGAAATGTTGATGTTGTTCCGCTTTTCATCCATGTTTCACTAGGTGAGTTTTTCCTCCCTTTTTTCTACCACCCAGAACATGTATGCCACAACATGGGTACTCTTGCCTTTAGTTTGTGGCCTTTACTTTGCTGGAATGCAGTTTCATCTAGAACCAGGTTTTCTGATTTGTATTTGTGCTCCAGCGAGGTTTCATGTGCACTGGTGGGTTGCCGCCATGTGACATCACCATTCTGATTGCGCAAGACTCCATTGCGTCTGCCTGGCTGGATGACGCTACGCACTGACAGCTCAGGGGGTCTCTGCTGACTGGCTTTGGTAGTCCATGGCTACCTGGGTGCTTTGGGACCTCCACAATAACAGGGTAGGCTGATTACTTTTCAGTACACATATATATCAGAGCCTGCAACGCTTTACGTTTGGCTGTTGCTGTGACCAGATGCAAACAGGACTACTTGTTAAAATCAGATATTTGATACTCTTGCTTATTGGTGATATATCTATATCTATTATTGGGGGTGGAGGTATTTATGTTCTCTCCTATTTTTTAAATTACTTTACAGTCCTTATTTATATTTTTTATTTATAATTTTTCAATAGATTTCCTCATTAAGGTTTTATTTATCAAGCCTGGAGGCATTAAATGCATCCGGTTCATGTGCTCAACGTGCAACAGAAAGGGCTGGTAAACATTAGCTCCCTTATTTACTTATATAAATATGGTACTTATACATTTTATTTTCCATCAGCCAGATTCTGTTTGATGGTCCCAGGGGTGAAAATTGTGGGTACTCATCATAGGTTTTCTCTCACCCCTCCCTCCATCCGGTTTTCCTGGGAAAGAGCCCTACTTGGCTGAGGCAGCAGAATAGCATCAACATTATTTTCTTTTGGTTTGTGTTTACGGCTATGCATATACCTGCTGACAACACACATGAAGGTCAGTGTCTATGTGGATAGAAAATATTCTGTATGTATGTAACTGAAATTTGCTACTAATATAATGTTTTTAATATACCTTGAAATGTATAGAGAGCAGCCCTGAGGAAGAGGGAGACTTTGAAATGCATCGAGTGTTGTGTATTTGTGGAATATCTATGCAGTTTTGCACTCTTTGGCTTTATTGTATAGCCTTGTAGATGTGTAAATTGATACTTGTAGGCACAAAAAGAGTAGCATATTAGTTTTTAACATGTTTTAATATAAAAGATTTGTATTACTAAAGTATTTGTATTTTATACTCATTTTTGTTGTTGTAGCCTTTAAAAGTCCCAATTAATAGAGGAGCTTCTTGGTCTTACGTATGTAGTAGGGAGGTTGACTACCTATTCAGTACCATAGTCCTTTTCAATTCTCTTTGTCATTTTCTATGACCTTTAGGTGAAGAACTTTGTTCCCAGCTTACTATAAGGATTGTCTATGTGTGTATTTGATAGTATAGTTAGATTAAAGGATATGTTGCCCCAACATTTCATATTCCTGAGTGTCTGCTGTACCATGTACGTGTATGAAAAAGTATCCTGTTGTCAGGGATTTTGGGCTGGACCGTGGCACGTGAGTCTGCACATGCGCGGTATGCCGAGGCGCACTCGCGATTGTGGACGCGCGCCTGGCACCAATAGGAGCGCAAGGTGACCTATTTAAACAGGCTCTGACTGTGCTTTAGTTGCCGTATGGTCTTTTCCTGTATCCTGTGTCCTGAGAGATTGCTTTGCTGCCGACTCTGCCTGACCCTGATTCATTGACTGTCTCCTGCTCTGACCCCTGGCTTGCCTGACCATTCTACTGTCTAATCCTGTGCCTTTGATCTCCTGTTGCCGAACCTGGACCGTGACCCATTTATTCTTCTGCCTGCCGCTTGTACTGACCTTTCTCCGCTGTTACCGACCTGGCCTGTCTGACTTCGCTCACTCTGCCTCCTTACATCAGACTCTAACGTGCTACGTACCACAGACAAGGGCCTCTACCACAGCTGGTTGCACCCAGGGGCCGCGACCTGTTTTCAGCTTGCTCCAAGTCCATCCCCACCATCAGGGGCCCTGGTGAACAAGTAGGTCGGGACTTAGATTCTGTGCCCTGGGGAATTCTGGTCTGTGGAGTGCTAGAGGCTACCGCTGGTTGGTCCATAACACCTGTTCTCTTTGTCGTTCTTTCTTTGTGTTAGATACCTGGTGATTCTGTCTAGTCCTCTTGCTTTCTCATTTCAGATTGACCACACTAAGCATGAAAGCACATCCATCCCAGTGTGGTCAGTTTTATGACTTTGCTGGGAACACAGCTTGCCTGTCCTCCAAGGGTGAGACTTGTGCCGGCAAGGTAAGGGTTCACATATACTTTTTTGAGGTGTAGCATAACGTGCAATATATTTGCGCAGGAATCTGCAACGTGTATAAAACTCACTAATGTGCACAAAAACTGATGTAAACTTGTGTCTCTGCAAGTTAAATCTGATCTTCATAAGTTTTTCTGCATGTATGGTGTGAACAAGGCCTAGGCTCCTGCGAGATCCCTCAAATATCGTGTGACACCTGAGTTTTTTGGATAATTTCACAGGTCTCTGTTCTGTGCTTCTCTCTCATTGCTTCATCTGTGTTGTTATTTGATGTTCGAATAGTGGTGTATAGTATTCGTACTTTTTGCAAATATTAAAATGGAAATTCACTGCCAAGATTAACAAAATAAAAGACAAACATTAGGCTTTTCATTCAGATGATAATAGCGCACCCACACTGAAAATATACTGATTACAACACTTATGTCTTAGTAAACTCTAATAGATAAGATGGCGCCTATCATCTTTACCCTTTAATCTAAAACTGGTAGGCGAGCACATTTCTTCAAAGGCTTTCCCTTTAGACAATGGACATAATGGACATTACTAATAGCACATGGATATGTCTTAAGCAGCCCATAGATAGTTTGATTTTCTTTCCTTTCACCGCTAATGGAAGGAAAGAAAATCACTTGATTCCCCTATCAGCACAGTCAGTGTTGATGGAGGAATGCCTCTCAGAGCGCTATTGTGTTCTGCTAATGGGAAGCCTTCCCGGCTAGCAGAAAACAATGGGGTTGATTTACTAATACTGGAGAGTGCAAAATCTGGGGCAGCTGTACATGGCAGCCAATCAGCTTCTAGCTTGTTCAATTAAAGTGTTACTAAACCCAGGACCCTGCATTCTCTATATCTGATCACCCACAGTACACACTACTTAGAAATGTAATCAATGTAGTAAATATAAACTGCTAAATACTTTTTCTCATCAGCAGTATATAGAAGTCTTGTGACTTCTATCAGTGCCCAGCCAAGCATTGGTTAAAGCTTGTAGGAGTTTCATTATGCTCTGACTGTCCTATGAGGCTGCATGATCCCTGACCCTCTGTCTGGACAGTGCTAATTGGCCCTGTACTGATCACAGGCACCTTCCCAAAGAAAAAAAAAACTCTCTAGCAATAAACACTAAACTGAGCATGTGCAGAGTGCCTCCTAGCAGATGGATTGTGGACAGTAGAAGGGGAGGATCAGAGAAGACAGGGTAAAACAGTTTATTTACACAATGCAGAGGATTAATCCCTTAGGTTACATGGTGAGTATATAAAGCATGCTTTACAGCATATACAGACTGATTTTACTGTTGTGGGTTTAGTAACACTTTAAGCGTTGACCAAAAAAACCCTGGAAACTGATTGGTTTCTATGCAGTGTGTTAAATGTGCTTACTATATTCCTCGATGTGTCAATCAAAGGAAGTGGATAGCATGAAGGGTAGTGAGTGACACCATAGGGGCAAGGAGCTATCCATGTTGCCTGATACAGGGGCATTATGGCTGTTTAAACCTAATTTATGATTTCTAAAGTGAACTTCCACTTTAATCCTTTCCATGTTTTTATGCCTTTCCACGCTATTTCTTTTTTTTTTCTTTACTGCCAAAAATCACTCTTCTGCTGTTCCCAATTATTTTTTTCTTGCAGTGTACGGATAGATATCGTAAATGGGTGGATTAGCGAGAGATTGTAAAACACCTAACCGAGAAAGCCTGTCTTTCATTTTGCTTTCATATTGCGGAAACAATTGGTGGTATATTGAGCAGACTAAGAGCACTGTACCTGCACTAAATCTGTTTTATCGAGAGCCCAGGAGATGCATAGCTTTTGTTGCTCGCTCTCCTGTTACTCCTAGTTTCCCAGGAGACTTGACAGCTCTGAAGGAATCCTTCACCTTTTGTTTCTGTGAATGCAATTTATTCTTTGTCATATATAAAGATTTCAGTAAGAAGTTTTTTTTTTCATATCCCTGGCTTAACAGAACCTGCAATTCCAAATTTCCTGACAAACCTGTAGTAAACTGCAATGTGATATATAGTAATCGGCTATACACACACGCTGGTCGTGTCTGCCCCAAATTTCCTGTTTTTGAACTGATAACAGAGTTGTCTTTCAAGATTTTCTTACAGTACCTTTACATAATAGACTCCTTATCCCAGACAGCGGTCGGCTAATAACTCCAACAGAGCTCTAATGTGAAGTGCTACGATGAAACATTTCTCTGAACAAAACAAAGGTTTATTTTTTCTACTTGTTATAAAACCAAACATCTAAAACCATTAGGGTTTTTTTTTAATTAACTCAGAGTGATGGGCAAAGCTGCCAGAGCCAGTAAATCCTAGCAATCAATCAGGTTTCAATTTATGGAAGCCAGGTGAGTAAAAAATGAAAACCCCCTCACATTTGCAGTTCTATTGCTGGTGACAACATCCCTAAAAATGCAGAGAAAATATTTACCTGCTTCCATACATCAGATGAACAAGGCAGCATTCCCTCATTGGTGGAAATGGTGACAAATTTTACTCACCGACAACAGAGGATATCCTAACTAAACAAAACAATGCAGTTGCTGGTGAGTTGTCGCCAGCAATTTTGCCATGGTCCTAAATTTGCATGGTTGCTACTTGAAACCACAATTTGCATAGTCTCTTTTTTTTTCACAATAAGAATTTATTGAAATACAAAATAACTACAAAATGTGTACAAAAAGTGAGACTTTTGTAGCACTGCCCCTTGGGACAAGCTGTAATATATTATGGGTCCTGCGCTCAATAGATCCAACCCTAAGCAAACCCAATCCCTCTGGCACAACTGGTAATGAATAGCAAATACCCCGCCAAGAAATTTGCTGACACAGGGTTAAATGAAACAAGAACAATTTTATGGAGAATGAAATGCAGTGTAGAGGGGTGGGGTTCCCCTTTCAACTTCAAAACTTACTTTTCTTCTTTTATGCAATGCAGTAAATTTGGTCTGCCACTAGAGGGCTTCACAGCCAAGAGTCTCCGGATGGCAGAGTCGCACTTTAAACAAAATACAACTGATATTAAACAAATAAACTTACTTATGCTCTATCAATGAAATGTATTACCCACACCAGTGTATGATTCTGCTTCTGAGGGGCGTTAGCCAAAAATCACCTCAGAGTCAGAACAAAATGCAATAAAGAGGTACCTCTAATAAGGCTACTAAGCCAGATTCCCCCACTCTAGTCCTTGTAACGGTGGAGCTCTAGTTGGTGCACGTTTAGTCCTTATAATGAAGTAATTAGCAGCTGAAGGCTTCTTTGGAGTTTCAGCTGGTGTGGGTTACATCCGATTTCACTAGGTTTCTGGGCTGAGAGGGTCCAACCTCAGTGTCTAAACGCAACACAAAGCACCCCAAGACCAGGGGCAGTCGCAGGATGCAATCTCCCAGTATGTGTCAGTCCCCGGGGCGGACAGTCTCAATTACACTGGTGGTGAGGGGCAAAGCAGGCAGAGGGATCTGTGGCTTGCACAGGGCCCCGGATGGGTGAGATCCCAGCAGTGGGGTGCGGATGTCCCAGTCTATATGCAAAGTGTAAATGGTGTGTCTTACTCTGTCCAGTGGGACAGCTCACCAGACTCTGAACACACAGCAGGGTCCCTCTATCCGCGCTGAGTGCTGTAGTGCCTCCTCCTCTGCTTGGACGGGCTCCACATGTCCCTTTCTTTTCTCCAGCCTCGTGTCTCTCTGTTCTCCCCTTCACTTCCTGCTTCCTCCCCCTCCCAGCGTTCTTTGCTGTGTAGTGGATGAGTCATGAACTTGGCAGAATGCCCAGGTTTTACAAACAGGAGAGAGAGAGAAAGGACTGACTGCTGAAAATGTGATTCCTTCTGAATCCTCTTGTACAAGGAGCCTGCTACACACTCCCCCCACCAGAGAAGCTTTGGTCCTCCAAAGACAGCAGTAAAAGCAACCTGTTACATGCTTTTTATATACACGCGGAGAAAAAGCAAAGTTAGTACACGCAGGAAATTAAATTATTCACATTTGCATAAGAATCTGGCAGAGGAACCTCCCACCATGTAGCAGAGTGAGGGTTGTCCTGCCCATAGGCCACACTAATGGGAATGGCCCAACCAGATGTGCCAGGGGGTGAGTTGGGGCTGTTCTCTACCGAAACTGCTGTAGGAGAACCAGGCGTCACGAGATTCCTTTGAGAAGCATGTACTACTTCCTCAGAGTTTTCACCCAACACATCATATGTCAGTCTCTTTGGGGGTTGAATAACTCTACGCTCTCTCTGTTCTCTGGGCTCTAGCAATGGTTCTGGCGTTGCTTCCGATGTTGGTTCTGACACTACTGACTGATCAACCCTGGCTTCTTGCTCGACGCTCTCTGTCTCTCCCACGTCAGCTTCCTCCACATCTTCTCCCTCATCAACAATGGACCACCAGTCTTCAGGTTCTTGCAAGTCTTCTGCAGGTTGGGCCTGAGGCACAAATTCAGGAGCCTCTGGCCTAAGAGGAACTACGTCAGTCACTCCAGTGGAAGAAGGAATGGTGGGTTCGGAAATGTCAGATGGCCACAGCAAATCTGTCCCTACCTCCTCACTCTCACTGTCCTCTTCATCTGCAGGAGGTGGTGTGGATTAAGACCTGGTTATAGGTCTAGTCCTCTGAGAAGTTGAGGGGGTAGACTGTGGATCAGATTGTGATGGTAGGCGGACTGCATCTGACAAAGGCAAAAGGTGGTTGCGGTGCCAGGTTTTGAGTGGGCCAACACCCTTTTCCGGTCGAATCTGGTAAACTGGCAATCCAGGCAATTGTTTGCAGATGACATAGGGCTCTGATCGCCACCTATCCGCCAACTTGTGTTTTCCAGGGATACCCAGATTTCTCAGTAAGACTCTGTCTCCAGATTGTAAGTCCTGTACTCGCACTCTGAGATCAAAGTTCTCTTTGTTTCTCTGTCCCCTGGCGTCTGAGGTGGCTTGAGCCTTCTCATAAGCAATCTTCAGGCTTTTCCTTAGGCGGTCCACATATCCTCTATGGGAAGCTGCAGAGGTATGGTCTACAGAGGTTCCAAAAGCCAAGTCTACTGGCAGTCGGGCTTCCCGGCCAAACATCAGCCGGTAAGGAGAGTATCCTGTAGCGTCGTTGGCAGTGCTATTGTAGGCATGTACGATGGCTGCTACATGCTTACTCCAGTGTTGCTTTTGCACTGAAGTCAAAGTCCCGAGCATATTCAGGAGGGTACGATTGAATCTCTCTGGCTGAGGATCTCCCTGAGGATGGTATGGAGTAGTCCTCGACTTTTGGGTGCCTAGTAGACTCAAGAGTCTCTTGATGAGATTGCTCTCGAAATCTCTCCCTTGGTCTGAGTGGATACGTTGTGGTAGTCCGTAATGCACAAAGAACCTTTCTACTAAAATCTTTGCCACAGTTGATGCTAACTGATCTCTAGCAGGAAAAGCCTGGGCATACCTGGTAAAATGGTCAGTCACTACCAGGATATTTCCCTGTCCACTCTGATCCGACTCCAGGCACAGGAAGTCAATGCACACCAACTCCATGGGTCCCTGACTTTGAAGGTGGCCCATTGGGGCAGCTCGTTGAGGCAGAGTCTTCCTCTGAATACATCGGATGCAGGAGTGACAGTAACTTTCAACTTCTGTCCGCATGCAGGGCCAGTAGAAGCGGTCTCTTACCAAACAAAAGGTTCTTTCTGGTCCCAGATGACCATGGTCACCATGGAGAGCGGTCAGCACCGTTTCTCTGTGTTTTGCGGGCAAAAATAGCTGCCATTTCTCTTCAGGATCATCAGAGGGTCCCCTTCGGTAGACCACTCCGTGGCGTAACTGTAGCCGATCCCACTCACGATGTAGCCGCCGGGCCTCCCTTGACGAAGTAAGAAGCAAATCAGGGCTTTTGCTTTCTAAAGCCTTCAATACTAGGCCGCAGAGGGGGTCTTCCAACTGATTTCTTCGCAGATCCTTCCTGGAAAGCTTGGGCAGGCCTTCACCCCCAACCTGGGTGACATTGCAATAACACCAGGGAACGCCAGACGCCGAAATCCCAATGTCTTCTGCCCTGGACCCACCTCTTGTTCAGTGTTCCACTCCTTGGCATAAGGCTCGTACCCCTTCAGAGGGCACCTGAGTCCACTCTTCTGGGGAATCCTTGGAACAGTGAGGTCTTCGGGATAAGGCATCTGCATCCCTATTCCCAATCCCTGGCCGATAACTGAGGCTGAAAGTGAACTCCGATAAGGCAGCTAACCACCTGTGGCCAGTAGCATCCAGCTTAGCTGTAGTGAGAATGTATGTGAGGGGGTTATTATCTGTTTTTATCACAAATTCTGCTCCATATAGGTAATCTCGAAGTTTGTCCACTACTGCCCACTTCAAGGCCAAGAATTCAAGCTTGTGGGTGGGGTAGTTCTTCTCAGCGGACGCCAAACCCCGGCTCACATAGGCAACAGGTCGCAAGCATCCATTCTGTTCTTGATAGAGGACTCCCCCTAACCTATCTCTACTTGCATCCACATGCAATTCGTATGGCTTGGCTGGGTCTGCATAGGCCAGGATTGGGGCGGTGGTTAGACTCTTTTTCAGCCGTTCAAAGGCCTCTTCACACTGGGTTGTCCATTGTCCTTGAATAGATTCCCTAGGCCTCCTGGGTCCCACTGCTGGCTTCGCAGGTCTAGAAAGATCTGCATCATCATTGTCTTCTTCGTTTCTGAGCAGTTCATTGAGTGGGCAGGCTATCCGAGCGAAGCCCTGGACGAATCTGCGATAATAGGAGCAAAACCCCAGGAAAGATCTGAGCTCTGTGACATTTGTGGGCCTCGGCCATGAGGTGACAGCTTCCAGCTTCTTGGGGTCAGTGGCCACTCCATCGGCAGATACGATATGACCCAGGTAATTGACCGAGGGTTGGTAAAACTGGCACTTCTCCAAAGACAACTTCAGTCCCTCATCATGAAGTCTCTTGAGCACCTTCTCCAATCTCTCCTCATGTTCCTCCAGGGTCTTCCCGAACACAATGATGTCGTCCAAGTATACCAGTACTTCAATTAAATTCATGTCACCCACCGTCTTCTCCATCAGCCTTTGAAAGGTGGCTGGAGAGTTGCACAAACCTTGAGGCATCCGGTCAAATTCAGAGAACCCTATTGGGGTTATGAACGCGGTCTTTTCTCGGTCTTCCGGGTGCATGGGGATCTGGTAATACCCATTCTTCAGGTCCAGCACACTGAACCACTTTGCCCCTGATAGGCTTTGCAAAGCATCCTCTATCCTGGGGGTGGTATACTGATCAGGAACAGTTCTTCGGTTTAGCGTCCGGTAGTCGATGCACAATCTTAAAGATCCGTTGTTCTTCTGGACCACCACTATCGGAGAGGCGTATGGGCTTCGGGACTCTCTGATGATGCCTGTCCTCTTCAACTCTGCCAATTGCTCACGCAGGTCTTCCAAATCTCCCAATGGAACTCGTCGAACCCTTTCCCTGAATGGGGCGTCTTCTCGAAGCCGGATCCGATGATGGGCACTCTCTGCACACCCCACATCAAACTCACTTCTGGAGAATGCAGCCCGCCACCTTAGGAGTTGATTTTTTCGCTCTCTCTCTCCATTCCGGGGAAAGGGGGGTGTTCCTTGGGTAAAACGCATCGACAGGGATTTCTTTCTCTCTTCCGTCCCCTAGCTCAGTGGGCAAGATTGGGGTTGCAGGATCCACATGTCCTAACAGCACCCGAGCTGGGATTTTCACTGGGGCAGCAGTTGGATTATGAACACTGACCGAAACCTTTCCGTGGCTCCTCCGTAGCGCTTTTGTTGATACTACCTCTGGGAGGATCTCCACTCCTGTGTTCTCTTCACAGCCACCAGCCTCAAGGACAATGAAGGGGCCTGGCTGCTTCCAGGTCAATTTGACTGATGCCTGTAAACACGCCACCTCTCCGGGTTGTAGCACCTTCTCATGTTGATCCAGGTGCCATATCTTCCCTATTCTTTCCGCTGGGGCTCTCCTCTCTTGTACCAGGCGCTGATATGCTTGCCTCAGCATGGGATGTACAGAAGTGGGTTGATCATTGGGCTCTTCGACCAATGGCGCCAGCAGCCTTCTGACAAGATTGGTGTTGGTCCCTATGATTAGGGGACTCCCACTGGCCCCAGGCGGCCGGGGACAGATGACGGCTAAGGCTTCGAAAGTCTCAGCCTTCCCTGTCCTGGAAGGATCAAAAGTTAGTCTGACCGATAGGTAACCATCATAGGGAAACTTCTGGGTTCCTATGCCCCATATTTCCAGATCTTCCAGCTTCTGCAAGGGCAAATGCTTCAGATGCTTGTCATAGAAGTCTCAGTACAGAAGGGTTACTTGGGCTCCGGTGTCCAGAAGAGCCCTGGTATAAATCCCTTCTACCTGAATCGGGACGACAGGGGAGGGTCCCACTAAATTCTCAGGGAGTGGTGAACAGGTAGCCGTCTTCTTCTGTTCTGCAGTTCTTATCCTTACTCTCCTCCTGGGGGAGTTTTGGCTCGGCCTAAGCCGTGGTTGACTCCCAGGTTTGAGGTGTGCACTGACTCCCTGAGGTGAAGTGGCATTTTCCCTAGGCTGTTTGTAAGGGATGGTGGGGTCCTTCTGGATAGGGCCAGATTTTCTCCTCACCCCACTTTTACTTGGTTGAGTGGAGCTAGCTGCGGTGGTGGGGTCCCTGGGTTGCTCCTTCACCAGGGCCCTCTGAAGTTTTCCGCCGGTTTTTGGCGCTTAGCTTCAGCCTTCCTGGGGCTCGGACAGACTCTCCTGACATGTCCGGTCCCTCCACAATTAAAGCAGGTGATTTGAATGGTGGGACTAGTTGCTTGCGTTGGGGCAACTCCTGACAGGTTTTTAGAAACTGCTCTCGTCTCTCTCGCTAAACCCGACGGTCCCGCCATTAGTAAGGTCACCATCTCCATTAGTTGGAACACCTGAGTCTTATGGAGTTCAACTTCAGGGGTGTCACCTCCCACATTGACTACCCGGACCCCTACAACAGAGTCTGACTGTCTCACTTTGTCATCCAAAAACTCCACACCTTTGACCTTACTACCATTGAGGAAGTCTCCAAGATCCTCTCTGATGCCCGCCTCACCACCTGCCCCCTCGACCCTATCCCCTCACAATTCCTACGACCTCCCTCCCCCTCCATCCTACGCTCCCTCACCCACATCTTTAATCTCTCCCTCTCCTCCGGCACTTTCCCTTCCCCACTGAAGCATGCACACATCACCCCCATACTTAAAAAGCCCTCCCTGGACCCCAATGACCCGAACAACCTCAGACCCATCTCCCTGCTCCCACTTACATCTAAACTCCTCGAGCGTCTCGTCTACACCCGCCTATGCTCTCAACGACAACAACCTCCTCGATCCCCTACAGTCTGGCTTCCGCCCCCTACACTCCACCGAAACCGCCTTACTCAAACTCTCCAACGACCTTCTAACCGCCAAAGCTAATGGCCACTATTCAGTGCTCCTACTCCTTGACCTCTCTGCGGCCTTCGACACAGTTGACCACCCCCTCCTCCTCAAAATACTACACTCCCTCGGCCTCAGAGATTCTGCTCTCTCCTGGCTCTCATCCTACCTGTCACAACGCTCTTTCAGCGTTACCTATAATGCTACCACCTCCCCCTCACTCCCCCTCTCTGTTGGGGTCCCTCAAGGCTCTGTCCTTGGGCCCCTTCTCTTCTCCATCTACACCTCCTCCCTTGGCCAACTCATACACTCTCACGGCTTCAACTACCACCTCTATGCCGACGACACACAAATCTATCTCTCAACCCCCCACCTCACCCCTTCGGTCTCTGCCCAAATCACACACCTACTGAGCGACATATCAGATTGGATGTCGCTCCACTTCCTTAAACTGAATCTCTCCAAAACCGAGCTCCTTGTCTTCCCCCCAGCCCGAACCCCACCCCCCATTGACTTCTACATCACATCCAACAACGTCAATATCAAACCCGCTCTGCAGGCCAGAGTACTTGGTGTCATTCTGGACTCCAACCTATCCTTCCAGCCCCAAGTCCAATCTTTAACAAACTCGTGCAGACTCCACCTCCGCAACATCGCCAAAATCCGCACGTTCCTAACCCCAGAAACCACTAAACAGCTCATCCACTCCCTCATCATATCACGACTCGACTACTGCAACTCCCTCCTCACTGGCCTGCCTCGCCGCTGGCTATCCCCGCTTCAGTTGATCCTGAATACGGCTGCCAGACTCATTCACCTTTCCAACCGCTCCATTTCCGCCACCCCCCTCTGCCAATCCCTCCACTGGCTTCCGATTGCGCAACGGATCAAATTTAAAATCCTAACACTGACGTACAAAGCTGTCCACCATACTGCCCCGAACTACATCACTGACCTAATATCCAAGTACCGCCCAACACGCACACTCCGCTCCTCACAAGACCTCCTTCTCTCTAGTTCCCTGGTCTCCTCCTCCCATGCCCGCCTCCAGGACTTCTCCAGGGTGTCACCCATCCTCTGGAACTCCCTGCCCCAACCCATCAGATTATCACCTACTCTCCTCTCCTTTAGGCGCACCCTGAAAACCCATCTCTTCAGGGAAGCCTACCTCACCCCTTGCTAACTTGCTGACCTCCTCCACTCTTCCTACCACTCCATCCCCCACAGCTATCTCCTCCTGTACCACTATCCCATCCCTTCTAGATTGTAAGCTCGAAAGAGCAGGGCCCTCGATCCCCTCATGTTTTGCATTGTATTGGTATTGTTCTGTCACATGTTCTGTCCCCCTTTGTAATGTACAGCGCTGAGTGAACTATTGGCGCTTTATAAATACTGTATAATATAATAATAATAATATAAAATGGCTTTCTCCTCTCTCACAGTCCGGATCAAGTCTGGATAGTTCAGGAGGCCACCATCTCCCCGAGTTCGTAATAGAATGGCAATGGGGTCTAGGGGCCTGGCTCCCCGTAGGACTTGTTGCGCCCGAACCTCATCTACTCTTTCAGGACCTATTCCCCTTTTTAGCAGAATTTGGTATATTATCTTGTTTAGACGTCCCATGTAACTGGAGAGTTTCTCCCCTTCATTTTGGTAGGTATGCTCTAGCTGATAGATGAGGTCTGAAGCCTTTTCAGTACGCCCAAATACATCTTGTAAAATATCTAGATAGCCCTGAGCAGTGCAATCCTGTTTGCTAAGTTTTAGGTTGCGAATGGCCTCCAATGCAGGGCCCCTTAGGCTCTCCGTAATCCTCTGTTTCTTGTGGGCCTCAGGAATGTCCCATTCACTTAGTGCTTGCATGGCTTAGTCTAGCCACTCTTCAAAGCCATCTTCCCCGGTAGGTATTGGTTGCCTACCCAAGAAGAATCGGAGCTTCCGATACATCCCTGTGTATGGAGAGGGGTCTTTGCGGCATTTTAACATGAAGTCCCCCAATGCAGTGAGGAATTCCGGGCCTATGGTGGCTAGAGGTGTCTGGGACAGGGGTTCTTCCCTCTCAGGTCTTGCACAACTAGGCCCGGGGTTGTTCAACTGAAGTAACTGGAGCCTTGTCCCATCCTCTATTTGGATATTGGCTCCTTGGAAACTGTCAGGGATCCCCTTCTTCCACTCTAGCAGGGCATATGCCAGGGTGGTGCATAAAAGTGGCCACCCGCCCAAGTCTATAACTGGCTTATGAAGCAAGGACACATAAACAGGCATCACATAGTGAAAAAAAGGGGGAGAGAACAATGTTCTTGGACAACTTGCCAGCCAGCTTGCTAACAACCGAATTAACCTGTCTAACAGTATGCATTTATAACAGGGGTTTAGTTAGCACACATTTGCAAATACATACGTAAGCCACAGAGCCACGACACGGCACCCTGATCATCTGTGGTCCTAACTCTAAAATTTGTGAGTCCCCATAGTAGAGGCACATGCATTTAATGGATAGATCAAGGGCAGGTGGACCTGAGGGAGCCACCCCTCTTAAAGGCAAAGGAGTGCACTGGACCCCAGCATGTAGCACAATGGCAACCAGGGCCCTAGTGCACCCACGTACCAAAAAACTCAAACATGCATAAAAGTGGCCACCCGCCCAAGTCTATAACTGGCTTATGAAGCAAGGACACATAAACAGGCATCACATAGTGAAAAAAAGGGGGAGAGAACAATGTTCTTGGACAACTTGCCAGCCAGCTTGCTAACAACCAAATTAACCTGTCTAACAGTATGCGTTTATAACAGGGGTTTAGTTAGCACACATTTGCAAATACATACGTAAGCCACAGAGCCACGACACGGCACCCTGATCATCTGTGGTCCTAACTCTAAAATTTGTGAGTCCCCATAGTAGAGGCACATGCATTTAATGGATAGATCAAGGGCAGGTGGACCTGAGGGAGCCACCCCTCTTAAAGGCAAAGGAGTGCACTGGACCCCAGCATGTAGCACAATGGCAACCAGGGCCCTAGTGCACCCACGTACCAAAAAACTCAAACATGCATAAAAGTGGCCACCCGCCCAAGTCTATAACTGGCTTATGAAGCAAGGACACATAAACAGGCATCACATAGTGAAAAAAAGGGGGAGAGAACAATGTTCTTGGACAACTTGCCAGCCAGCTTGCTAACAACCGAATTAACCTGTCTAACAGTATGCGTTTATAACAGGGGTTTAGTTAGCACACATTTGCAAATACATACGTAAGCCACAGAGCCACGACACGGCACCCTGATCATCTGTGGTCCTAACTCTAAAATTTGTGAGTCCCCATAGTAGAGGCACATGCATTTAATGGATAGATCAAGGGCAGGTGGACCTGAGGGAGCCACCCCTCTTAAAGGCAAAGGAGTGCACTGGACCCCAGCATGTAGCACAATGGCAACCAGGGCCCTAGTGCACCCACGTACCAAAAAACTCAAACATGCATAAAAGTGGCCACCCGCCCAAGTCTATAACTGGCTTATGAAGCAAGGACACATAAACAGGCATCACATAGTGAAAAAAAGGGGGAGAGAACAATGTTCTTGGACAACTTGCCAGCCAGCTGGCTAACAACCGAATTAACCTGTCTAACAGTATGCGTTTATAACAGGGGTTTAGTTAGCACACATTTGCAAATACATACGTAAGCCACAGAGCCACGACACGGCACCCTGATCATCTGTGGTCCTAACTCTAAAATTTGTGAGTCCCCATAGTAGAGGCACATGCATTTAATGGATAGATCAAGGGCAGGTGGACCTGAGGGAGCCACCCCTCTTAAAGGCAAAGGAGTGCACTGGACCCCAGCATGTAGCACAATGGCAACCAGGGCCCTAGTGCACCCACGTACCAAAAAACTCAAACATGCATAAAAGTGGCCACCCGCCCAAGTCTATAACTGGCTTATGAAGCAAGGACACATAAACAGGCATCACATAGTGAAAAAAAGGGGGAGAGAACAATGTTCTTGGACAACTTGCCAGCCAGCTTGCTAACAACCGAATTAACCTGTCTAACAGTATGCGTTTATAACAGGGGTTTAGTTAGCACACATTTGCAAATACATACGTAAGCCACAGAGCCACGACACGGCACCCTGATCATCTGTGGTCCTAACTCTAAAATTTGTGAGTCCCCATAGTAGAGGCACATGCATTTAATGGATAGATCAAGGGCAGGTGGACCTGAGGGAGCCACCCCTCTTAAAGGCAAAGGAGTGCACTGGACCCCAGCATGTAGCACAATGGCAACCAGGGCCCTAGTGCACCCACGTACCAAAAAACTCAAACATGCATAAAAGTGGCCACCCGCCCAAGTCTATAACTGGCTTATGAAGCAAGGACACATAAACAGGCATCACATAGTGAAAAAAAGGGGGAGAGAACAATGTTCTTGGACAACTTGCCAGCCAGGGTGGTGTCTGAGGCGGGTATCACATCTATCACCCACGTTTTCTTTCTCTGTGGGTAGTGCATTCACTATCTTGGTAATCTGTTCTTCGGTCCCCATTTCTCTGGGGAACTCGACCACTACACTCCGTTCTGGGCAAGCATTTTCCCTGCTGCACCACTTGGTCGCGGCTGCGACGTCCATCTTAGGAGTTGGTATAGGGCACTGCTTGAGTGGTTGTTGGGTAATTGAGCAGCAAGAATCCCGGACGAGCCCCCACGTGTAGCACTGCCCCTTGGGACAAGCTGTAATATATTATGGGTCCTGCGCTCAATAGATCCAACCCTAAGCAAACCCAATCCCTCTGGCACAACTGGTAATGAATAGCAAATACCCCGCCAAGAAATTTGCTGACACAGGGTTAAATGAAACAAGAACAATTTTATGGAGAATGAAATGCAGTGTAGAGGGGTGGGGTTCCCCTTTCAACTTCAAAACCTACTTTTCTTCTTTTATGCAATGCAGTAAATTTGGTCTGCCACTAGAGGGCTTCACAGCCAAGAGTCTCCGGATGGCAGAGTCGCACTTTAAACAAAATACAACTGATATCAAACAAATAAACTTACTTATGCTCTATCAATGAAATGTATTACCCACACCAGTGTATGATTCTGCTTCTGAGGGGCGTTAGCCAAAAATCACCTCAGAGTCAGAACAAAATGCAATAAAGAGGTACCTCTAATAAGGCTACTAAGCCAGATTCCCCCACTCTAGTCCTTGTAACGGTGGAGCTCTAGTTGGTGCACGTTTAGTCCTTATAATGAAGTAAATAGCAGCTGAAGGCTTCTTTGGAGTTTCAGCTGGTGTGGGTTACATCCGATTTCACTAGGTTTCTGGGCTGAGAGGGTCCAACCTCAGTGTCTAAACGCAACACAAAGCACCCCAAGACCAGGGGCAGTCGCAGGATGCAATCTCCCAGTATGTGTCAGTCCCCGGGACGGACAGTCTCAATTACACTGGTGGTGAGGGGCAAAGCAGGCAGAGGGATCTGTGGCTTGCACAGGGCCCCGGATGGGTGAGATCCCAGCAGTGGGGTGCGGATGTCCCAGTCTATATGCAAAGTGTAAATGGTGTGTCTTACTCTCTCCAGTGGGACAGCTCACCAGACTCTGAACACACAGCAGGGTCCCTCTATCCGCGCTGAGTGCTGTAGTGCCTCCTCCTCTGCTTGGACGGGCTCCACATGTCCCTATCTTTTCTCCAGCCTCGTGTCTCTCTGTTCTCCCCTTCACTTCCTGCTTCCTCCCCCTCCCAGCGTTCTTTGCTGTGTAGTGGATGAGTCATGAACTTGGCAGAATGCCCAGGTTTTACAAACAGGAGAGAGAGAGAAAGGACTGACTGCTGAAAATGTGATTCCTTCTGAATCCTCTTGTACAAGGAGCCTGCTTTCTGTCAGTTCCTGGACAGATCAGCAGTGTTCCCTGCAGTACACACCTCCGCCCCCTAGTAAAACACTCTCCTCACACAGTTAACCCTTTCACTGAATAATAGTTAACCCCTTCCTCCCCAGTGCCATTAGTACAGTGTCAGTGTTTTTTTTTTGCACTGATAACTGTATTGGTGCCACTGGGGATGTCCGCTGCAGTCCCGCCGTCCCGCCATAAGTCACTGATCGCCGTCATAAGTCGCTGATCGCCGCCATTATTAGTATAAGAAACATTTTTAAATCCTAGTATCTTTACCGCCATTTTTTAAACTCTATAACTTTCACATAAACCAAATTAATTTACACATATTGGGTTTTTTTGTAGCAAAGACATGTCGCAGAATGCATTTTGGCAGAAATTTATGACTAAATTTTATTTTTAAATTTTTTTTTACTGGACATGTTTTATAGCAAAAAGTCCAAAATATTGTTTTTTTTCCTCAAAATTGTCAGCCTTTTTTTTTATAGCGCAAAAAATAAAAAACACACAGGCAATCAAATACCACCAAAAGAAAGCTCAATTTGTGGGGAAAAAAAAGATGTAAATTTCATTTATTTACCGTATTGCATTGTCCGTTAAACTAGCGCAGCGCTGTATAGCAAAAAAATGGCGTAAATTGCAGTATCTATACCATAGTTTGTAGACGCTATAACTTTCACACAAAGCAATCAATATACACTTATTGGGATTTTTTTATCAAAAACATGTAGCAGAATACATTTTGGCCTAAATTTATAACTAACTTTGAGTTTACTATATATTTTTTATAGCTGAAAGTAAAAAATATCGTTTTTCTTCAAAATGTTTGGTCTTTTTTTGTTTATAGCGTGAAAAATAAAAAGCGCACAGGTGATCAAATACCACCAAAAGAAAGCGCTATTTGTGTGAAAAAAAGGACGTAAATTTCGTTTGAAAGCAGCATTGTATGACCGCACAATTATCAGTTGAATTAGTGCAGCCCTGAGTAGCAAAAAGAGGCCTGGTCATTAAGGGGGGTAAATCCTCAGGAGCTTAAGTGGTTAAATAGGGATAACCTGTGATGAATTTGGGGTAAACTCACACCGCACTGTTATCAATATTGGAGAAACAGCAGCATCAGATCCCTGCCACTTCCATAAATATGTGGCCACAGTGGTGTGGCTAACTTGACCCTGCCACTAATTTGTGACTATGTCACTCTTAGTGTCCCCTGTGCAAAGATGTTCGTGGGGCCACAATCTAAGTGCCAGACTGAATGTGGTTGACACTGGGGCTCAAGTAATTGTGTATTTAACCCCTTACACACCCAAAGTACTGCCACCATGTGTTTAGTGGAAGCACAAACTACTTACAATAATCACTGTAACTAGTCTGTTAAGAAATGTCTGAAATACATGCTAGCAAGTGGAATATTTCAGAGATTTACACTATAGTGAAGCTCTTTAAAGAATTAGGAATTCCTTAAGTTCTGGTTTAGTGCATTAGAGATAAACTTAACAATTCTGAAATATCATTTAATAAAGAAAAGGAAAATGATGCAAAAAACATTTTTCAGAAAAATATATTATAACTGAGAAGAAACAATAATTAAACACCAAAACGAAAGGGATGAGAAATTAAAAGTACTTAAAGTCCTTGATCTGGGATTTCATTGGCCCTCAAAAAAATTACTCTGAGCAGATGGACTTCCTTTTGATGGTAAAAGAGAGCTATTAAGTTTCAACAGCTTTTTGTGAATGTTCTAGGAGGCGTCATTGAGCTTTCTCCCACAAAATAAAAAAGGATAAGGAGTGGAAAGGAGGAATGCTGTAATATTTTATATTGTTCCAGCAAACCTGTGATGTCAACTTTCTAAATCTTGTCATATTTCATTTTTATCACATTCCATGACCTATACTTTATCATGTCTCATGGTCTCATGAGTTGAATAAGACCAAACTTGGTATTAATCCTATATGTAGATATAATGGGGTTTATTTACTAAAGCTTGAGAGTCCAAAATCAGACTCCCTTCTGCATCGAAACCAATCAGCTTCTAACCTCAGCTTGTTCAGTGAAGCTTTGGCAATGAAACCTGGAAGCTGATTGGTTTCTATGCAGAAGGGAGTCTGATTTTGGACTCTCCAGCTTTAGTAAATAACCCCCAATGTGTCTAATTAGCCCTCTATATTGATTAACCTACTCATGTATAATTGTTTGATCTTAAATTGATTTTCTTCTAAACTCAGATATCTTTTTATTATTGAAGTTATTGTATTACATCAAGATTAAAGAAGTATGTACAAATTTTGAACTGTGGTCTCAGACAAGAATGTAGATTCCCTTATTTGCAATAAGACAGCTCTGCTAATGAAAATTAGACTTGACACGGTACATTTACGATGTGTAAACCACTATTCTCCAGGTAATAAAAAAATAAAGGTTAGAAGCTACAAAAACTGTAGCTGCTGACTTTTAAAAAAAACAGCCACTCACCCGTCCTTCGATCCAGCAATGTGCCTACTGCAGCCAGGTTCGCCAGCCATCCTAAGTCTCCGTCGCCAATAATTTAAGTGTGGGCATCTGTCTGTGACAGCTTGTGGCTTCACAACTGGGTGCCCACTGCACATATGCGCAAAATGCTGCACATGGTGAATGGTCCCACAGTCTTCTGTAACCTGTCACATGTACAGTGAGGAACAGAAGTATTTGAACACCCTGTGATTTTGCAAGTCCTCCCACTTAGACATCATGGAGGGGTCTGAAATTCACATTGTAGGTGCATTCCCACTCTGAGAGACAGAATTTAAAAAAAATTCAGAAAATCACATTGTATGATTTTTAAAGAATTTAATTGTCTTGCACTGCTGAACATAAGTATTTGAACACCTAAGAAACAGCAAGAATTCTGGCTCTCAAAGACCTGTTACTGTGCCTTTAAAAAGTCCACCTCTACTCCGCTCATTAATCTAACTTAGTAGCACCTGTCTGAGCTCTTTAAAGACACCTGTCCACCCCACAGTCAGTCAGACGCCAACTACTACCATGGGCAAGACCAAAGAGCTGTCAAAAGACACCAGAGACAAAATTGTGGCCCTCCACAAGGCTGGAAAGGGCTATGAGGCAATTGCCAAGCAGCTTGGTGAAAATAGATCAACTGTTGGAGCAATTGCTAGAAAATGGAAGAGGCTAAAGACGACTGTCAGTGTCCCTCCGACCGGGGCTCCATGCAAGATCTCACCTCGTGGGGTATCACTGATGATAAGAAAGGTGAAGAATCAGCCCAGAACTACAAGGGAGGAGTCCAGGCCGGTCTGAAGTTTGCCAAAGACCATCTGGATGATCCAGA
This sequence comes from Staurois parvus, assembly GCF_062004578.1. Taxonomy (NCBI): domain Eukaryota; kingdom Metazoa; phylum Chordata; class Amphibia; order Anura; family Ranidae; genus Staurois; species Staurois parvus. Next base: position 7,997,258 of record NW_028317979.1, on the reverse strand, counting down.
GGAGGCATGGGAGAAAGTCATGTGGTCAGATGAGACCAAAGTAGAACTTTTTGGTCTAAACTTCACTCGTTGTGTTTGGAGGAAAAAGAAGGATGAGTTGCATCCCAAGAACACCATCCCTACTGTGAAGCATGGGGGTGGTAACATCATGCTTTGGGGGTGCTTTTCTGCAAAGGGGACAGGACGACTGCACTGTATTAAGGAGAGGATGAATGGGGCCATTTATTGTGAGATTTTGAGCAACAGCCTCCTTCCCTCGGTCAGAGCATTGAAGATGGGTCGTGGCTGGGTCTTCCAACATGACAACGACCTGAAGCACACAGCCAGGATACCAGGATAACCAAGGAGTGGCTGCGTAAGAAGCATATCAAGGTTCTGGAGTGGCCTAGCCAGTCTCCAGACCTAAATCCAATAGAACATCTTTGGAGGGAGCTAAAACTCCGTGTTGCTCAGCAACAGCCCCGAAACCTGACAGATCTAGAGGATATCTGTGTGGAGGAGTGGGCCAAAATCCCTGTTGCAGTGTGTGCAAACCTGGTCAAGAACTACAGGAAACGTTTGACCTCTGTAATTGCAAACAAAGGCTTCTGTACCAAATATTAACACTGATTTTCTCAGGTGTTCAAATACTATGTTCAGCAGTGCAAGACAAATATATTCTTTAAAAATCACACAATGTGATTTCCTGAATTTTTTTTTTTTAATTCTGTCTCTCAGAGTGGGAATGCACCTACAATGTGAATTGCAGACCCCTCCATGATTGCTAAGTGGGAGAACTTGCAGGGTGTTCAAATACTTCTGTTCCTCACTGTACTAGAAGACTGTGGGGGGGGGGACTTACACTTCCATTTGCCTAGGCATTCAGAGCGGAAGTCGGAGTGGATACTTGTCGACATAGGCTACTAGGGTACTCATTCCCCAAATGTGCAAATGTCTAACGGGGAGTGGGGGATGAGTCATTAAAGTGGAACTTCCCCTCTTTGGTCGAGCTTTGTCTTAAAGATCTGATACTTTACAGACTCAGGTCAAAATTGTTTATTCCACTTGAGCCATTTACAAAATACCTGACAGTCCTATTAGGCTTTTTTTTTTGTCATGTCTAGGTAAACATGATGTGCTGAGATTTATGATAGACCTCATTAGTAGATCTCCGGTTATCAGTGGTTGGCTAAGTAATGTTACTGCAGAATTGTTAATACAGTAGCACTTAACAATAGAATGAAAGCCTTTTGATGATTTCAGACCCACTGAGAGATGTTTATTCAATTTAAACAACTTGTCTGTTTTAACTGAATTCAAGAGACCTGGTGGGGTGAATAAGTTCCTACAAACAAAATTTTTGTGTTAAATATTTACATTCACCACTCAGCTTTTAACCGCTTCTGCGCCGCCCTATAGCAGAAATACTGCTACAGGGCGGCACAGGTGCACAAAATCATGTATATATACGTGATTTTGCATTTTCGGGTGGGGGCACACTACCTGCATCACCATTTGCTGTGAATCACCATGCCGCGGCAGGTGATTACCCGCCAGCGCCCGTGATTACTGACAATCACCGTTGGGGAGGAAGGCTGCTTTGTTTACTAACAGTCCTCCTCCTTGTCGGTTTGGGCACACTACTCTGGATGGCTGTGCACAGCCATCCAGAGCAGTGTGCTTACAGTGAAGCACACCCCCTCGACCCTAGTAAAACACTACCAGCACACAGTTAACCCTTTGATTGCCCCTTATGTTAACCCCTTCCTGCCCAGTGCCATTAGTACAGTTTCAGTGCTTTTTTTTTTTTAGCATTGATCACTGTATTGGTGTCACTGGGGATGCCAGTGACACCAAGTCAGTTCCCCCTAGTGTCAGAATTCCTGTCGCGGTCTTGCTATAAGTTGCTGATCGCCGCCATTATTAGTAGAAAAAAAAGTTGCGCTCCCGCGGTTTATGTGGGCCAGGGGGCCGACCCACGGGTGCTGTGATTTAATCCCCGAGGGATCAATCATCCGATTTAGGCCAGTGATGGCTGGCTTAAGTCGAATGATCGATCCCTGTCCTATCAGGGATCTTCCTGTACCTGTGTTCACAGTTACACAGGTACATGAAATGATGAAATCTTCTCTCTCTGGGCACATTCCACCCCAGAGAGAGAATTAAGACACAGCAAGTAAAACAGCACGCTTACAGTTAGAACACTTTAGGACACATTTAACCCCTTGATCGTCCCCCCCACTAGTTAACTCCTTCACTGCCCTGTCAGGTGTGTCATTAGTACAGTGTACAGATTTTTGCTGATCACTGTCTTAGTGTCACCAGCAACTTCACATAGTGTTAGCGTCAGTTAGCGCCTCTCCCACATAGCGTCACATTGCCCGTCAGTACACCAGTAAACACATTTAACCCCTTGATTGCCAGGAACACGCTCATACACAATAAACCTCCATTGCTAGTATAGTGTCTGAACGGATCAATATCTTTGATCAGATCAACACTATACCAGCGTTCACATTAGTATAGTGTCCCCAAGAATGCAGCATTAGTGGGATCAGCCCCGACACCTGCCAGCACTTGGGTTTAGCCCCTACACTTACCCCCCCCTTCTCCCCCAGCAAGTGCAGTGTCAGTACGTCACTGTCACTCGATACATTGCACACAAAACCACAGTGTTCACAGAATCCAACCTGATCTCTGTCAGCACTTGCCGGTAAATTTTTTTTGTAGTGGTAGCAGTCCCTAACAGCCAGGTGCTCTTTTTCCCGTGAGTCGCACTAGGTTCCTATAAATTTAGTGGCCAAAATGTCAATGGAAAGGTACACTAATGAAGAGGCCTACAGGATTCTGAGCATGTTAGATGAATGCGAAGGGGAAGACTCACTGACACAATCAGCCTCAGAATACGTACACAGCAGCGGCACCCTGACAGCTAGCTCAGATGATGGAGAAGAGGTCCCTGCTAAGATCAGGCGTACCCAAACCTGTTCCCAGGTTGCTGAAATGTTACAATCCCATGATGACTCTCATATGCAGCAGAGTGCCAATACTAGTGCCTCTCTACCCTTTGGTGACCTGGCGAGCACCAGCGGCCTAGTACATCCTGGTCTTTCACATACCAGCACTGCAGTATCACTTGGTGACGTTGCGAGTCCATAAGTGCAGTACAAGCTGGTGCAGTGGCGAGCACAAGTAGTGTCCTGCAGCCATGAAGAATTAGCACACAGGCCCGTAGAGCCCCTAGTATCCTTCCGGATGTGCTTGCAAATCCTGATTGGTAGCCCACAAATTCTGCAGCACCCGTACTTCCCCCATTCACTGCCCAATCTGGAAATTAGGTGTAAACAGCAAATGTAAATACTTGCCTTGATTTTTTGGAGCTGTTTTTCACAGAAGATCTGTATGCATGGATTGTGGATCAAAGCAATTTACAGTATATGCACAACCGTTTTATCACCGCCAACCTAAATTCAAACTTTGCCAGACCATTTGCATAGAAACCCATTAAGGTTTCCAAATTTCAATTTTTTTTTGGGCTTAACCCTCAAAATGGACATTACTAAAAAAAATTAATTGCGGTTGTATTGGTCCACAGACCCGATTCATCATATGCCCGTGCTCTCTGCTGCCATGGCCAGGCATAGATATGAAAGTATAATGTGTTTTATGCATTTTAATGAAAACACACTCTGTCGTCCTCGGGTGACTCTGAATTTTACCGGCTCTACAAAATTCGGCCCTTCGTAAATCACCTTAACCAAAAATTTGCAGATGTCTATACTCTCCAGCAAAATATCTGCTTTGATGAGTCCCTCATTCATTTTTCTGGCCGCCTTGCATTCAAACAATATCTCCCCAAAAGTGTGCCAGATATGGGGTCAAGATGTATAAGACCTGTGAAAAGGAAATAAGCTATACATATAAGTTTCGGATTTACGAGGGAGTCGCCCGGATGCCCAGACTACATGGGGAGCAGTGGCAAGATAGTTTGGGACTTGGTGTCATCCTTTTTCCATATGGGGTACTACTATACGTTGACAATTTTTTTCAAGTGTTCCACTATTTAGACATTTGTACAATCTTGGAATTGGCACATGTGGCACCACGCGACCTAATCGCCGGAGCTTCCCCCAACGGCTTGTAAATACCCATCTTAGAAAGGGGAAAAATCAAGCTTGAGAAATGAGGATGTCATTCAGCTGCAGTACTGACTTGTTTATTCTGACAGCAACAGGGTCTTGCTCTCAGAATATACATAAGTAGGTGTGTGCAGTGCTGTTGGATGAGATTTTTCATCCGCATTAAAAAAAAAAGGGCATATACAGTATGCTGAAGTATGGGGGCCTGGGGTAGCCAGTGGGTGGATGGCCTCATATGCTTCGGCATATATATTTTAAAATATTTTTTGGCACATTTCATGTGTGCCCTCCATTAGAAGTGGGTGGATGCAGGGAAGTATATTCTAGTGGTGGGCATACCACACTTTTTCTGGCAGAGATTTTTTTTTTTCATTCATACCACAGGCTGAAAAAAAAAAGAACATAGCATATACACCTAACAAAGACCAGTGGTACATCACTGGACTTTGAGTGGTTATACCAGAATGATGCCTGCAGCTGGTATCGTTTTTTTTCAGCCGGTGATCGGCTTTCATGTAAAAGCAATCTTAGTGCCTAAATGACTGCAGGATTGCTTTTACAAGCCCCCGCTGCCTTCCACGGCTTTCTTGGGCAGTCTCATGCCATCGGGGGAACCTGAGAATGCAGCCGGTGTTTCTGCCAGCTGACCATACAGCTGATTGAAGACCGGAATGGTGCCAATCATCTCTATAGTCTAAGAAATCGGAAGCTACAAGCATTTCATCACTTCAGTTTCACAGGATATAAACAGCGCCATTTGTAAATTGGTAAGATTATATAATGTAAGGACAGAGGAGATATCTAGAGTCTGATAGATCCCAGATTTCATAAAAAATAATATATGACAATGCCCATTGAAGTTATAGGGGATATTTGCATTTCCTCGTGATAGCATTAAAAATGCTAAAAAAAAATATAAAGGGACAGTGTAAAAATTATTATAAAAAATCAAATTAACTTAAAATAAAAAAAAAAGCACCCTCACCCCCGTGCGCTCACACCTGCGTGCGCAAGCGTTGACCCTGTGCCAGTATATAAACAGCATGTTGCATCATGCATGTGAGCTATCGCTGTGAACATCAGATCAAGGGCAGTAATTCTAGCACTAGACCTCCTCTGTAAATCTAAAAAAGTAGCTTGTAAAAGCTTTTAAAGCTTTGCCCATGGATATTAAAAATGGATGCAGTTTGTCGCCATTGCAGGGCATACCATCATCTTTTATATTTTACCAAATAATTGGACAATATGTGTTTTTGCGCATTAACCTCCCTGGTGGTATTCTCAAGTGTAGCTCAGGGTAAAGTTTCAGCACCGCAAGCAGTAATCTCGAGCTACACTTGGGAATACACTGCAGCGTTGCTCCGGGATCCCTTCTGCACTTACCTTGTCCTTCACTCCCGCAATGTCCCCCCTGCAGTGTCCCCAGCCATCTCCTTTGGCTGATGCCAGCATCCGTCTTCCGTTCCCTGCGACGTCGGGACGTGCGGGGACGTAACCGGCGGGTAATTTAAAAATTTTAAAAAGTGACATTCACTAAATACACTAAAATCACATAGTAAAACATTACTGCATCAAACCATTTCACATACATTTTGTCCCTAGTGCTTTGTCCTGTGCCCTGCCTGCATTTTTACTGTTCTTTCTGCCTGGAAACTGAGAAATGTCCATGGCATCCAAAAAGCGTCCCTTTATGTCAAAAGCGGTTTTAGACCAGCTAGAGAACAGCGATAGTAAATCAGAACCACTTGCAGAATTGAGTGATAATGATTCGTGGGGAAATTCATCAGACACTGAAATCGATTTTGAGACTAAGATCAGTGATGTGCGAACTTGGCGGTCTATTTCAAATTTCAGTGTTTTTGGTTTGATTACATTATTGAATTAAATTTATATATGATTATTTTTATGATTATTTATAAAAATATAACTTATGATTTCGTGTTTCAAATTTTAACATACCCGGTTTGTTTACTAGACTCTTGTTCAGACAGATTTCAGTGAGTTATTCCTAAGAATTACAGGCCTACAATAAAAAAACAATATATTTCCATGCAAAAATATTTACTGCTTTGAGCACAGAAATACTGACATAATCATACCGCTAGGGAGGTTAAAAGTAAAAAAAGAAAATATGCAGCAAAATACATTTTGGCCTAAATTTATGATGAAATTTTAGTTTTTTGGATTATGACAGAAATGAGAAAATATCATTTAAAAAAAAAAAAAAATCATCTTTTTTTTGTTTATAGCTCAGAAAATAAAAAGCGCACGTGATGTATATTGTGTTTTTGTGCATTAACCTCTTGCTGCCCTGCCACTGTATATATACGTGTGCAGGGTGGCACTGGGGCGCAAAACCACGTTTTAAAACGGGTTCCGCGCTCCCGACGTTTTCACCGGCAGGGGGCGCGCGTGCTCCCGCCGACCCACGGGTGGCACCATTCGATCCCGGAGGGATCAATCATTAGATTTCAGCCAGTTATGTCTGGCTGAAATCAGATGATCGGTCCCTGTCCTATCCTGTCCAGTGTTGACATTTACACAGACAGGATATGATGTCATTCTTCTCTGCCTGGACACATTCCGTTCCAGACAGAAGAAGACATACTAACAGTGAGTAAAACAGCACATACCCACAGTTAGAACACACCTAGGACACATTTAACCCCCTGATCGCCCCCCCCCCAGTTAACCCCTTCACTGCCCTGTCACCAGTGTCACTGATCAGTGAACCGATTTTTACTGATCACTGTATCAGTGTCACTGGCGACTTCCAATAGTGTTAGCGCCCCTCCCAGATAGCGCCAGATTGCCCGCCAGTACACCAGTAATCCCGTTTAACCCCTTGATCGCCCCCCCCCCCAGTTAACCCCTTCACTGCCCTGTCACCAGTGTCACTGATCAGTGAACCAATTTTTACTGATCACTGTATCAGTGTCGCTGGTGACTTCCGATAGTGTTAGCGCCCCTCCCAGATAGCGCCAGATTTCCTGCTAATACACCAGTAATCCCGTCTAACCCCTTGATCGCCCCCCGCCTGAGTTAACCCCTTCACTGCCCTGTCACCAGTGTCATTGATCAGTGAACAGATTTTTACTGATCACTGTATCAGTGTCACTGGCGACTTCCAATAGTGTTAGCGCCCCTCCCAGATAGCGCCAGTTTGCCCCCCAGTACACCAGTAATCCCATTTAACCCCTTGATCGCTCCCCCCAGTTAACCCCTTCACTTCCCTGTCACCAGTGTCATTGCTACAGTAAACAGATTTTTACTGATCACTGTATTAGTGTCACTGGTGACTTCCGATAGTGTTAGCGCCCCTCCATATAGTGCCAGTTTGCCCGCTAATGCACGGGATTTTTTTTACCAAAAACATGTAGCAGAATACATTTTGGCTTAAATTTATGACTAACTTTGAGTTTACGATATATTTTTTATAGCTGAAAGTAGAAAATATTGGTTTTTTTTCAAAATTTTTGTGTTTTTTTTGTTTAAAGCGCAAAAAATAAAAAGCGCACAGATGATAAAATACCATCAAAAGAAAGCTCTATTTGTGTGAAAAAAAGGACGTAAATTTTGTTTGGGTACAGCATTGCATGACTGCGCAATTATCATTTGAATTAGTGCAGCGCCAAACAGCAAAAAAAGGCCTGGTTGGGGCTAAATCCTCAGGAGCTCAAGTGGTTAAAAGTAAAAAAGTGTATTTTTTTCAACATGTAGCAGAATACATTTTGGCCTAAATTAATGACTAACTTTGAGTTTACTATATTTTTTTATTATATTTGTGTGAAAAAAAGGATGTAAATTTCATTTGGGTGCATCATTGCATGACCGCGCAATTACCAGTTGAAATAGTGCAGCGCCGAATAGCAAAAAAAAGACCTGGTCAGGAAGGGGGGTAAATGCTCAGGAGGGCAAGTGGTTAATTGTCCAAGGCCTCATTATCATTACAATATTTAGACATGGATGACCTTTATTAACTTCTTCCATACAGGGCACTTTTACTCCCTTCCTGCCCTGGCCATTTTTCAGGTTTCAGCGCTCTCACACTTTGAATGACAATTGCGCGGTCATACAACACTGTACCCAAACTAAAATGTTATCATTTTCTTCACACAACTAGAGCTTTCTTTTGGTGGTATTTATTCACCACTGGGGTTTTTATTTTTTGCTAAAATTAACAAAAAAAGACCAAATATTTTGAAAAAAAAAATCCACGTTTTTCTTTCTGTTATAAAAGTTTGCAAATAAATAATTGTTCTTCATAAATTTAGGCCAAGATGTATTCTGCTACATGTCTTTGGTGAAAATAACCCAAATTAGGATGTATTTTTTAGTTTGTATGAAAGTTATAGAGTTCACAAACTATGGGATATATCTGAATATTGATCAATCCTGAAGTACTGACAGCCAATCTAATTTCTTGAGGTCCAAGAATGTCAGAACAGTACAGATATCCCCCAAATGACCCCTTTTTGCAGAGTAGACAGCCCGACGTACTTCATAAGAGGCATGGCGAGTTTTTAGAAGTTGTATTTTTTTTGTCATAATTTTTCGGAAAATGAAAAAATTAAAAAAATTATTTTCACTATTTTTTTTTTACATACTGTCACTAGTGCAGTACAGCGTCATCATATAACTGGCATGGCGGTTATCAGGGACACTGACTGGTGACAGTATGAAAAAAAAAATATAATTTATTTTTTTATTTTTTTTTATTTTTAATTTTTTATTAAATTTTTTCTTTTTTTAAGATTTTTTTTTTCATATTTCACTATGACCAAAGTAGTACAATGTTACCATAGTAACATTGTACTACTTTGGGGAAGTGATCAGTATTTTTTTTTTTTTTTACACAATTTGCTTATAGCAAAGAATTACTTGCTATAAGCAAGCATTTACCTGAATGACATCGATTCATTCAGGGTTTTTTTTTTTTTTTGTGCTTAGCTGTGATTTGGCCACGGCTAATCACATGACACAGCTGGGCTGTGATTGGCTCAGCTTGTGGATGTGATCGCTGTGACCATTCACAGCTAGACACACTAGTATACAATGGATGGTATGAATGAAGCCATCCGTTATATACAACTCTTATGTGACCTGCTGTGATTGGTCACAGCAGGTCACATGGTACCGGCAACAGGGCCGGTACTCAGATCTGTCATCGGCCGTGTCCAAGGTATACGGCCGGTGACAGATCGCGCCGTTGCGCGGCTCTGCAGGCGTGCAAACTGTGCATGCCCGAAAAGGCGCCATATGGCGTCCACCCGGAAAGGTGAGGGTTTTTGCCGACCGCCATTCGGCCATAGGCCAGGAAGGAAATGGTTAACATTCAGCACAATAATATAAAACATTTGGAAACATTGCTGATGCATTTCTTTTTTAAAGCTGAAAACATTAACACAAAAAGGTTTAAACTTTTTAAAAAAAGGCATGTACATGCTATATAGCCCACCTTGCTCAGCTTGGACCATATAAAAAAAATAACAAATGTATTTGTTCGGCAGACTTATATTTAGAAGAATACAGACACATTCTAATGCCAATAATGAACTTTCTGAAAATGGGAGAAATTATCCAGCCTCCTGGTCACTACAATTTTTCTTAAGATTCCGGAGAAGGCTTCATCTTGCATTCTAGCTGTTAAATATCACCTGCTTTCATCAGGAGTAAAGGGTCTCTCTCAATTCCACACCTAAATACTGACTTTGACCTTTAAGGGCTCATGTATACTGCGGCTGATAAACTCACGTTTAGGAGCTGTTCAGAGTTTCTTTCAGCAGCCCCTGAACTCACCCTAATGTTTTCCTATGTGTCCATGTACACATCGTCGTTTACAGGCAGTTGAGTTTACAGTCGTTTTTTTGAACGCAGAAAACTTGCGTTCAGCAGTAGATTTTATCAGCCTTTCAAACACAAAACGCATGTAAATGCGGCTAGCTGCGTTTATAGGCATTTTCATTTGAAATTCTTTTTAACTCTTCCATTTCCAGATGCTGTCCAGAGCCTTTTTTCATCATGAAAAATGCATGCAAAGCATTTCCCCGGTACTCAAATGGACCTGGCACACCATACTTTGAGGTTTTGCATGAAAAAAAAATATGTTAGACACTGCTGCAATACTTTCTGCACAGAAATGAGCTGGAACACATCAAAACATCACACAAAAAAAAAGACAGCTAATCTCAACAAATACTGCTCTCTCTGCCTCTGCTCTATTTCTCTCAAAATGTCTGAAATAGTTAATTTTTACTGTTTTTCAGTGTATTCTGGGCATTTTGGAAGGTCTCCTGAGGTTATCGCTTCTAAACGCAAATGCTCATAAACACGTATAAACGCGGTATGCAAACGAGGCTAAACAGGATTTTTTAACCTATGTTTTCCAGCAGTCAGTTTCCATCGTTCAGAAGTGTCCCGTGTACATGGGGCCTAAAAAAATCATGTTGCATGCTGTAAAACATTGCTTTTTACAAAGTCAGGAAATGGTTAAGTCTTGTAGCGTATGTTGCCTTATGCAAAAGAAAATGTCTTATGTCTGTAGATGCAAACACATGGTAGTGGGAACTGTTTCTATTCAGCAAGAAAAAATAGAAACTGTGAAATCTTAGATCTCTATAGAAACAAGGAAGAAATCTTTTATGACCATTGTATACCATAGTAAATGGATAGTAATGGGATAAATAGGGTTACTGGTTCACGTGAAGGGCAATATAAAGAATAAAGGCAAAATGAGGGGGAGAACTCAAGGATTACCTAAAGCAATAAATGAAGTAGATTTGAAGATGACTGTCTATACATCATTCTGCAGTAAGCATAGCAACGGATATTCATAGAAAATCCTGTTACTCAGTGGTCAGTTGATCTGGGAAAGCAAGATTGTCTTTATTGAATGACAAACCACTTCTGGATCTACACGATGCTTGTTAACATTAACCACTTGCCCTCCTGAGGATTTCCCCCCCTTCCTGACGAGGCCATTTTTTGCGTTACTGCGCTTTGTTAATTTAACTGACAATTTCATGGTCATGCAACACTACACCCAAATGAAATTTATGTCCTTTTTTACCCACAAATTGAGCTTTCTTTTGGTAGTATTTGATTGCCTGTGCGGTTTTTATTTTTTGTGCTATAAGCAAAAAAAGATCAACAATTTTGAGAAAAAAATATATTTTGGACTTTTTGCTTTTAAACATGTCCAGTAAAAAAAATTAAAAAAATCTAATTTCGTAATAAATTTAGGCTAAAATGTATTCTGCTACATGTCTTTGCTAAAAAAAATTCCCAATACATAAATTAATTGTAAATTAATTGGTTTACGTGAATGTTATAGCGTTTACAAATGGCTATATATACTGGGATTTAAATTTCGACTAGTAATGGTGGCGATCAGCGCCTTTTAGTGGGACTGCAGCAGACATTCTGACACTGGGGGGGAACTAAGTTGGTGTCACTGACACCCCAGTGATACCAATACAGTGATCAGTGCTAAAAAAAAGCATTGTACTAATGACACTGGGCAGGAAGGGGTTAATGTGATGGACAATCAAAGGGTTAACATAGGACAATCAGGGGAGAATGAAAGCTCCTCCTAAAAGCTTTAACCGGTGCTCTGCTGGACACTGATAGAAGTCACCAGACTGCTATATACAGCTGATGAGAAAAGGTATTTAGCAGTTTATATTTACTAAAATAATTGCACTTCCATGCTCTGTGTACTGTGGGAGACCAGATATAGTGAATGTAGGGTCCTCCGTTTAGTAACACTTTAAGTGTGCCTTACTATGGCTCCCAACAACTTGTCTAGTTTTATCAATGAAAAGGGCAGCAGTCATTCTCCAGGAAAACTGTCTTCCCTGTTATCATTTGACTTCATGCATTTTCCACTATATGAGCATGCAGAAGTGTGCGCACGCAACCCAAAGCCGATGAAATAATATCCACACACCAACTATACTAAAAAAAGAATGTGACAGCCTTTGCGTCATTATGTTGCACCCAAAAACCTTCTTGAATGCGGTATACTCACATACATGAAGCATGTTTTGTACTTTTCAATTTAGTAAATCAGGCGATGTGTGGGCAGCACAGTGGCTAAATGGTTAGCACTTCCGCTTGGCAGAACTAGGGTCATTAGAAAAGGTATTTAGCAGTTTATATTTACTAAAATATTTGCACTTCCACGTTATGTGTACTGTGGGAGACCAGATATAGTGAATGCAGGGTCCTGGGTTTAGTAACACTTTAAGTGTACCTTACTATGGCTCCCAACAACTTGTCTAGTTTTATCAATGAAAAGGGCAGCAGTCATTCTCCAGTAAAACTGTCTTCCCTGTTATCATTTGACTTTCTGCATCCCAAGCATGGTACCATCTGCCTGGAGTTTGCATGTTCTCCCTGTGTCTGTGTGAGATTCCTCTGGGTACTCCAGTTTCCTCCCACACTCCAAAGACTTGCTGGTAAGTTAATTGGCTCCTGCCTAAATTGGCCCTAGTATTTATGAATGTGAGGTAGATCTTAGATTGTACGCTCCTTGAGGTAATGTACTGATGCGAATGTACTATATATATATATATATATATATATACCTATATTATAATTAAAGAATGTTGTTGGTAGCTGTGCAGTCACTTACTGCATACTCAATTTGCTGCTTAGTGAATTATCCCCTCTGTTTGAAAGTTCATGGTCGAACTTTCGTTAAGTTCAAATGTTCGACCGCGAACCGAACGGGTATGTTCAGCCCATCACTATTTATAATTTACATGAATTTATGGTTTAATTTAATTTTGATTTTATTATATCTTGAGACTTCTTGTTTTAGATTTATTTCATTTATAAGAAATTTTTTATTTTTTAATTTTTAACCGCTTGCCCGCCGCCCCATAGTAGAAGTACATGATATATATACGTGATTTTCATTTCCAGGTAGGGGGCGCACGTGGTTTACAGAGAGCTGCTCTGTCTGTCAGTGCAGTGTGAGGAGGAGAGAGGGGGGAGAAAAGCCTGCAGCTGCACACTCTGTCTCTGCTGCTCACATGATACTAGCATGCGTATAGTGTACTTCCCTGGGGTAACTTAAATTTATGGTCACTTCATAGCTGACTTAGTAAATTTTAGAGAGAAATCCAACTAAAAACATTTGTTAAAGCTGGGTAGAAATGGAACTGCCATCTAACTAAATAAACACTATTGACCATCAGTATTGGCTCTTACAATTATAAATGCAATCCATAAACAGTACATTGTTTTAACTAATCTGCTCTATCGCTGTCAGAATATCATTGCTGAAGACACCATAAAAAATAGATTAGAAAGTATAAGTTGTGTTCTTGACAATTGTTGTTTTATATTAGGACTGTCTTCTTCTGTTCTCACCTCTTGCAAGTTTTCATTGATCTAAATGTTTTTGAGTGAAAACTATAGGATTTAGTTTGGGGTAACATCTCGATATACTGTATGTAAAGGATTTCAATATACAATGAGAATGACAGAATTAAAATTTCATCAGCTGAATGTGCATTTTTATCCAAACTGTTTTTTACATTTCTTTTAGTTTTAGATATAATAGAGAAGAGTTATTAGTTAGCATCTGAACAGGAGGTGAGGGGAAATCTTCCAATGACGACACGTGTTCGGGTGACAAATGTCTGAGAGGAAATTTCTTCTCACTTGGAGAGATATCAGCTCACTTCCTGCTGTTTCTTCAGGAAAGGAAGTGTTCCACACTTGGTTCTAACCAGGGGCGTACTGACCATTCGAGCACTCGGGCACTGCCCGAGGGCCCGGGATCAGTAGGGGGCCCCATGAGATGCCCCTGGTACCTTTTCATAGGCTTTTTTGGGTGTGGTTTGAGTGTGGGCGTGGACACAGGGGCCCCATGATCCTCTATTGCCCAGGGGCCCCATGAGTTGTCAGTCCGCTCCTGGTTCTAACCATCTATCCAAAATTGAAAAAAAAGCTTTGACTGTATATACAGATTAAGTGCTGCAACTTCAAATGTTTATATAGCATCCATAGCCTATAAATGGTTTACACTGGAACTGTACTAGGCATGTACAGTCCTTGTGTAGATTGAGAACATATTAAAGGAATTATATAGTATATGCCAGATGGCCCTTAAGAACCTGAAAGTTTTCCAAGTGTAAAATTAAAAATGAAGACAACATCTAACCTGTTTATCCCACTAGTTTTGCTCACCACCCATGGCCATCTTACAGACAAGACACTCAAGAAGCTGTCTTAGACCAAAAAGTCTTCTTAGTGGCTTATGCAAATTCATGACAGGTTTTCATATCTGTGACTTGTGTGGCAGTGCAAAGCCCTGCCACTGTGAAAATGTAGGAGAATGTGACATAAGGGTTGCACATATGCAGAGTGCATGGCTCCATAATGTCAGTTCTGAGTAAAGAAATGTGTTTTTTCATCCTTGTACAGGTTTTATAATTCCCAAATCAGGGGTTTGAGCTTGGAGACTCCAAAATGCTTTAGCAGAGAAGGAGTCTCCAACCCAATGTTTGGGTTTTGCCAGTAACCAGCAGACTGAGTGTGCACGTGTTCACAGCCTTTACAAAATAAGACCTAACAACAGCTCATGGCTCTACCTGAGAGACAGGAGGTCTCTGTGTAGGGGTCAGGAGGACCCCAATCCTTCCCTAGGAGTCAGAGAGGCTGCACAGGGCAGTCAGTGTGGGGTATGTCTACAAAGTGCACATGTAGTCAGTGAAAGAGCACTGAAGAGCTGGAAGAGAACCAAAGTATCGAGTGTTTACAGGAGCACTGTGGTGTTGTGTTTGATTGTCTGGAGGACCAAGGAAACAGGCTAGAGCAATGGCACTGCTAGAGAAAAGCCACGAAGCTGAAGTCATTTATGTTCATGTTGATGGTGGAAACCCTTGCATAGGAAACCGATTCTCTGTAAGAACTATTCTGTTTTGTTAAAAAATGTGGGCCAGCAAGCCCTCAAACAGCATTTCTGGAGGGGACTGAATGCACTGAGAAGCACTACCATTGAGATAACAACCTAAGCCCTCAAACTTCATTTCTGGAGTGGACTGAACTCACTGAGAAGTACTATCATTGAGCTAACAACCTCCAAACCATCATACCTGAAATAATTTACTATTTGAGATATGATATTTGCACAGACCCACCTATTGTTGAACTATTTCTGGTCACTATAAGAACATGAGGATAGAAGATTTGTCCATTGTGACTGTTTTTTCTAAATCAGTATAGTTAGGTAAAACGTCTCATGTAAATAGGAGAGCTACATCTAGTCATTTAAAAATGAAAATTTTACTGAATTTTGTTTGCTAAGTGGGTTGAACCACTTGTCAACTTTTATACCGTTTGGAAATTCTAAATGCAAGATTTCCCTGAAATTGTTCTACCTCATATCACTGGACCATAACAAAGGTGTCACTCTGTGCACACCACAATCAGTTGTTTATTGCAGATCATGAAAAGAGAATTTGGGAAAGTGTGATAACATAAGTTTTCCTTTGTAATGGTCATGGTAGATGATTGAAACTGGAATTTCTAATGAGAATATCCTGCCTTTGGAGTTCCCCTAGCCTAGACCTTTAGAAGCCAGAAAGTTTAATTTGCCAACAGTCACGAAAAAACTTTTTTGAAAGATTCAGCCTTCAACTTCAAAAGGATTGCCCAGTGAATAATATTAGGAACATTCAGCTGTGGAAATGCAATGTTAGGTGGACATATTTTTAGTATGCTGTGCCCAAGGTTAATTAAACATTATGTGCTGTTTGTTTGAAATAATCAGAAAACTTCACATTTGATTTGTTTGTTATACTTACTTTGCCAACTTCCTGATTTTGAAGCACATCCTCTCCATCTGCTCTATACACCTTCTTACTGCCTACTCACATATTGCACAAATCTCTACAATTACGGCTGCAAAAAAAAAAAATGACAAAAACTATTTAAATGTATTTAATTTTCAAAGCAATATGTAAAGTAATACAGTCATAACATATTAACACAGATGACATGTTTAGTTTGTTATTCTGGATTGAGATATCATTTATATATATTTTCAAGCTTTCAAGGAGCCCAAGTTTCCTTCTACCATCTCCATACTACTCATTTGTGGGCCTGTTTAGGAAGCACTAACAGTGCATTTCATGCATCAACCAAAAATTGATCATGCATCAGTATTAATATACTCATTACTATTGGTGTTTGGTGTTGATTGAATGTTGATATGTAGGTGGCTTTGCTGTCTACATGGGGCCACCATTTTAGACTGTTTTGTTTTTGGACATGTCACCATCCAGTTACACTGATATTCTGTCAGTGAACAATCAGTTCTTACATGAATGCTAGATGGAATTGTCAAGGAATATAATCATCAGTGCCCTGATGATCGGTGCCGATCCTCGCTCTGACAACTGCCGGTTCTCTGCAGTACTTTCCTCACGATCTGACAGCGTGAGGAAAGTGCAGCCGAGAACCGGCACTTGCATTTCCCTGTGATCAGCGTGTCATTGGACACCGCTGATCACGTGGTAAAAGGCCTGTATGATTGGCCTTTTACCACATCTCGTGATCAGCTGTGTCCGTAGGACACAGCGATCACGGAGATCGGCGGGTGCGCGCCCCCTGGGGCGCGCAGGAGAGCGCGTTCTGGGGGGACGTCATATGACGTCCACCCAGAACTGGCCGGCCACAGTGCAGCCGTCATTCAGCTATCTGCGGTCGGCAACTAGTTAACCTGTAAATGTAATTCCTAACCCAAACCCAAAACCTCTTTCCCTAAACCAAAAGGTAACCCTAAAAATTGGCCACAGTTGATTATCTTCTTACATCATGGGTAGATGGCTACAGCAGCCAGATGGATCTCAGCTATAATATTTCTTGTGCATGATAGAAAATAAAACTGTTGGCTTACCATGACCTATAGAACTATATTCAAAATACCCTTCATACATAAATATATAATTTTGGAGCTGTTAAGAAGTGGGCCTGTACAGTATAGGATGATGGGCTTTGTGGTGAAGTATAGAATGAAAGCACAAACAAGACAAATATTTATCCCCAGATAGTCATCCGGTATGATTTCATATAAATGGCTTTTTGTTTAACATAATGTAAAGCATGATTTGTGCACAGAAGCATATGGCAAGCACCATGGATCAAGAGAAAGAAAAATCACTGAGGGGATATAAATAACAGAAAGCATGAAGACAACATAATGTAAAACCAGCCAGTATTACATGCAACAGCAGAGGCAGTAAATCACCAATGGCATGTTGTGCAGCCACCAGAAATGCTAGTGCATAAAGAAGAGCCCTAAGAAATGAATATATTAGGCCAACAGAGTTTTCACTTTATTCTGCAAGTCCATGATAATCAGGTTTTTCCTTGTAGAATTCAGACTTTGTTAACCTAAAGCTCTCAGTGTAGATTTTTTTTTTAACCTGTAATTAATACTTTTTATAAGAAGCACATATTTTAAGAAAATAGGTACATTACTACATGACTACAAGCAGCAATGACAAATAGCAGCAGAACAGTTCATTCTTCTTTTGACATTGTTGAGATGAAGTTGACTCATGGAAATAGGCTTCACCAATGGTGTGGCATTTAGTCACTACAATGGTTAGCTTGGCAAGGTTGCAGATTAAGGAGGCTATGTACACTTGTGGTGCAGTGCTAGAATGTTCTAACTGCTAAGTAAGAACCTGTCATAAAATGGAGTGCCATGTTTCTGCATTATGCAGCTTGTCAGTAGCATGCCTGAACTTTGTTTAGTTTTTATGTGCTCTGCAGGTATTCCTAAGCTCAGGGTATTGATTGCTTCTGAGTCAGTAATATTTATCCTCTCCAGTCAATCCCTGAGGAGTTGGTTCTATACTGTAAACTGAGAAAAAGTGATAAATGTTTGAAGCAGCCATCCATAGTGTCTGTCAGGGAAATCGTATACATGTTCGTGTGAGTATACTGTATGTGCATGTACAAAATACTACTTGAGTGCCCTAACTTGCACAAGTGTGTGCGCATGTGCTCATTAGCAATACTAGGTGCTCACTTGCTTATTTAAAGTGGCCTCAGGGACCAGAAAGTTGCTGAGTGGTTGTCAGCTTCTACCATCTGTGACCTGATCCTGTGCTTGCTTTTGTGTGTACCCGGCCTGTTTGGAACTCTGTTTGTTCCTTATATGCTGACTGTGGCTAGTGATCTGACTCTGCCTTCTGTCTGCTGTTTTGGTACCGTCTCTGCTCGCTTGATACCAACCCTGGCCTGGCTCTGACTTTGGTTCTCGATTCTGCATCTCCGCTGCCTGGCTGATACTGACCACCACTGCCTGATCACCCAAGATCCTGCATCTGCCTGCTTGGCAACTTGCTTGTTGCCTGCTGTTCTGCACCTTCTACAGTGCCTCCGTCTGCCTACCAGCCTCCTTACTGCCCACTGTTCTGCATCTGCTACTGTGTCTTCGCATTGGCCAGCTCATTAGTATGTCTGCTGTTCAGCACCTGTTGCGTGAACCTTCCCGCTAGGATTTCCTACAAGTCCCCCATGCCTTGTTATATCCTGTCATCACCTTCAGGGGAAACAGAACAGGAGATATATGGTAAAGCCCACTTGTCAGCTCTGCCTCAGTCAGGTACATGAGCATGCCCTTTCTTTCTCTGGTCTTTTCCCTAGATGGAGCTGTGAGGAAGGCTTAGATTACAATTGCTCTGCTTGGATGTCTGTCCAGAAGGAAGTATGCAAAAAAAGATATAATCCTGGAGGAAGCAATAGTGGTGTGACCCTCCTGCGCTCCAAATGTGTGTTTAAAACAAACTAAATTAATATATGAACCCCAAACAGCTGCTAGCATTAAATCATATACCAGTGATCAAGTAAAAATAAACCATATAAATGCTGCGCTACATTCAAACTTATTTAAGTGAATGTGGAATCCAATAACTCAAATCAAAATAGTGACAATAATAATGAAAATAAATAATATGTGCTTAATGATAACAAAATTACCAAATAAACCACCCAAACTGATGAAAAAGCACAAACTTAAATCTATACGTATGTGCATGAGAAATAAACATACATATATTACATCACACGTGCACAATGTGAAGTGAAATGACTAAATAATAAACGCAAACTCAAAGTCCAATAATGAAATGTTGAAGGTGAACAAAACTGTAAACGGTGTTTCCAATAATACTGTAAGGTGACCACAAGTGAAACAAATCGTGCAGATATCTGGGTGTAGATAGAGCTTATGAATCCAACCACCTTCTGGATTAGCCTCTCACCTCATCACTTCGACCCTTGCGGGTCAAAGAGCAGTAATGGATCCCTCTCACAGATCCTCCAGGCACCACAGCACTCCAAAACCACTTTTCAGGATTTAGTATTCCCACTCTGGCTTTTAAGAAAATATGGAAATTCTCATGGTACCAGGCGAGGTGCAATGGCTTCCAGCATAAATGAAACATAAACAGTTTCCTGCATATCCTGTGTACAAGAACAGACAACACAGCCCCCCACAGCACACACGTGTCACCCACCCTGGGTGGGTGGGTGACACGTGTGTGCTGTGGGGGGCTGTGTTGTCTGTTCTTGTACACAGGATATGCAGGAAACTGTTTATGTTTCATTTATGCTGGAAGCCATTGCACCTCGCCTGGTACCATGAGAATTTCCATATTTTCTTAAAAGCCAGAGTGGGAATACTAAATCCTGAAAAGTGGTTTTGGAGTGCTGTGGTGCCTGGAGGATCTGTGAGAGGGATCCATTACTGCTCTTTGACCCGCAAGGGTCGAAGTGATGAGGTGAGAGGCTAATCCAGAAGGTGGTTGGATTCATAAGCTCTATCTACACCCAGATATCTGCACGATTTGTTTCACTTGTGGTCACCTTACAGTATTATTGGAAACACCGTTTACAGTTTTGTTCACCTTCAACATTTCATTATTGGACTTTGAGTTTGCGTTTATTATTTAGTCATCATTTCACTTCACATTGTGCACGTGTGATGTAATATATGTATGCTTATTTCTCATGCACATACGTATAGATTTAAGTTTGTGCTTTTTCATCAGTTTGGGTGGTTTATTTGGTAATTTTGTTATCATTAAGCACATATTATTTATTTTCATTATTATTGTCACTATTTTGATTTGAGTTATTGGATTCCACATTCACTTAAATAAGTTTGAATGTAGCGCAGCATTTATATGGTTTATAATCCTGGAGGAAGAATCTATCTTGAACAGGAAATTTTCTATACTGGAAAATGTCCAGGGGGAGCTGGTTAGAAGCTTGACTGGCAAGGGGGATTCACTGCTTGTCAAATATTGTACCTGTGGCTGCTCATAATGGATCAAGGATCTAAATTGCCATAGAAATAAAAAATTCATTGCATTTAGGATAGACACTGTAACTGTTGTGACACATGAGTGCTGGTGAAGGAATATAGGAATAAGGATGAGGTATGGGTTCACTGCTACAATAGGTCTGAGGTAAACCCTGTACAGAAGAAGATGAAACAGGAAGGCGCTTCTAATTGCAGTATTCCAAGGTCAACTGTAATGCACGCTGTCCACAGACCGAAAGTGACGCGAGCATACCGCTCAATGCTCACGTCACTTCCGGTTCGTGGACAGTGTGCGTTCCAGTGTCCGCTCCAGTGGTCCAGATAGAGCTGCGGCCATCTTTAACACCTCTCCTCAAGCTCCCCCTGCAGCTGGTGGCTGGCACAGCAGCTCCATCACTTAGAAGACAGAGCCCTGCTATTGACAGATTACACTAGAGCCTGTTTGTTCTACTACACTGTAAGTGTTTTTAACCGCTTTTATTAAAAGTTGACCTTGGAATACTGCACTTAGAAGCACCTTCCTGTTTCATCTTCTTCTGCACAGAGTTTGCTTACACTCTTTAGAAGTGGTGCTCAGTACTGATTTTCCTAAACATCATCCATCATTGGCTGCCATACTTCCACAGCATCATCCACTGACATGCCCTGCTACCCATTTTACTTGAGGTAAACTCTGTGTATTTGCAGTTTACTGACCCAACAAACGAATGCATACATTTGATAATATGAAATAAGATAGGAGGCGCTTGCTTAGCCTAATAAAAGTATAAAAAAGTGTACAATAAAGAGTCCAATAACAACGTGTGAACCCCACATCATAAGAGCAAAGGAAAGTCCTAAAAAAAGAGGATGTTGCATAGTGCCTAGTATTCCACACCAATCTTCTACACCACTGGTGATAGGTGATTGAATTCCAAACTCACCAGAAAATTTTGACCCTCAGTTAGGATGGTCAAACAGCGCTATATTCTCCAAGCCTGTCCTCTCCTATGGGGTAGGTCTCCAGACTCTCCTTCAACCAGCAATATCTGACAATTAGGCTCAATAAAACAACAGATGTCCATAGAAACATACAAGTGTAATATTTATTAAAATGCTTGGTACTCACGTCCTGAAGATGCCACCAGGTGAAATGTACATAGAAGTGTGGATCATCATTTCTGGCTCCTATGACGTCATGTCCGGCCTCTCAGACTCCATCGAGGCTTGGAGGGCATGCCGGCTAGTTTAGGAGATGCGTTGACATTTCCATTAACCCAAAGGCTGTATCAACTGGTGCCAGGATTTTTATGAGTGTCATTTTAATATATGTTGTTTGGTACCAAGCATTTTAATAAATACTACACTTAGATGTTTTACATGGACATCTGTTGTTTTAATGAGCCCAATTGTCAGATATTGCTGGTTCAAAGAGAGTCTGGAGACTTATCCTGTATGAGAGGACAGGTTTGGGGAATGTAGCGCTGTTTGATCATCCTGACTGGGGGTCAAAATTTTCTGGTGAGTTTGAAGCTCAATCACCTAACACCAGTGGTGTAGAAGATTGGTGTGGAAAACCAGGCACTATCCAGCATCCTCTTTTTTAGGACCTTCCTTGCTTGTATGGTGTGGGGTACACACACTGTTATTGGACTCTTTATTGTACACTTTTTTTGACACTTTTATTTGGCTAAGTGAGCACCTCCTATCTTATTATTTCGTATGATCAGATTTGTGTATATATACTTATAAGGGGCAGCTGCTATTATGCTTATTAGCTAATGTTATTAGTTGGTTAGCACAGTCACTATTATCATTATATGATTTGCCGTTCGGAGGAGCCACGATATTAATTACTTGCTATATTAATGCATGCATTTTCCATAGTACTATAATGCACTGTTTGGCCTTTGAGCGTAGGTCAGCTGGCTTAGAAGAGCCAATAAGGGGGCTTTTGGATAATCCAGCCGCCTTATTATAAAAGAGTGAGTTTCCAGCAGCCATAATCACAATGAGCTTTAGCTGTGACAGTGAAAACATAGGAAGGGCTGCTGACAAAATAGGTGTGTAACTAGAAATCACAGGCCCTCATAGTAAAGTTTTTATGGGGCCCCCTTCCCAAACAGTGGAACCATGGCTTGCACAACAATCTCTGTGTTAAGAGACACTGGGGGGTTTATTTACTAAAGCTGGAGAGTCCAAAATCAGACTCCCTTCAGCATAGAAACCAATCAGCTTCTAACCTCAGCTTGTTCAATGAAGCTTTGGCAATGAAACCTGGAAGCAAATTGGTTTCTATGCAGAAGGGAGTCTGATTTTGGACTCTCCAGCTTTAGTAAATAAACCCGAGTGTCATTCAGCCTGGAAGTAGGGTAGCAGAATCAACATCACACACATAACAATGGAAAGTCTGCTCTATTGAAACATCCCTCCCACAAAAGTGAAATTGTCTGGAAAGGCAATTTAAAAATAAAGCTGTTGCTAAAAAATAAGAAAAAATATACTTACTTCGGCCCTGGTTTTCAATGGGAATGAATCCTTGCAATGAGCTGGAGTGTATTCTCATGGGATTTCAAGCATCCAGCTATCCTAGGAGGAAGGGGTGAGGCACAATTAAATCACTAGTGCTTCCTGAAAGTGCCAGAAGTTATGGTTGAGGTAAACATGTTTTTTTCTTAGCAACATGTCTATTTGCAGGTAATTTGACTTTGCGGCCTTTTTAATAGAGCAGATCTTCCATTTTCATTGACGGGCCTCAATAAATTGTGGCAACAGTGGAATGTGCCTGGGCAATCAGAGTCAGCACAACAGCTTTTGGTTTCCTTTATAACAGTTTCACTAGCTGTTATTTTAAAGGATAAGCTCACCTTTGGAACATATTACATGTTCCACCCATATCTAGGGTGTAACATGTAGCATGTTCCAACTCCTGCCTCCTCTCCCCCTGATCTCCCCTCCCTGTGTAGGATTTTTTCCCACACTCGCTATGCTGGGGAACTGCCAATGCTGGGGATCTGTGCACTGCCCATGTGCACAGATCTGTACACCCATAAATCCTTTTCAAGACCCACATCTGTTCAAAACATATTGATAACTAGATCTTCAATTGGTAACACCTTAGCCACTTTCTTCTATTCATTTGGGTATTTTCCCTTTTTCTTTAGATCATAAATGTTATCTTGGGGTGATTAGAGTGCAACAGATAGGCCATTTAAGAGCGGCCTTTTTTTTGCAGCAACTCACTGGGTTGAAAAACAAATAATAAAGTTAAAACACTGTGCACCCAAAACATCACACACCCTCACCCCAGGTGCACCTCAACCCCCTACTCATATACCCAAAATGTGTGGTCTTTTGTTAGTTAAAAATACAGTATATAAAATATATGTGTTGCTTAACATCTGTTTTGGGTATATGGCAGTCCTTTGTTATTCAGGTCTGTTTCATTTTATTAAAAGTCAACTTCTTACTCATAAATCCTCCTGGTGTGCTGAAGGCCTTCTCTGACATGACACATACAGAAGAGCAGCTGGTACCTCAAGCATATGTTGGACAACCTTTCAGCCAGTGGTGCATCCTTGACATCCAGCAGTCCTTTGGAATGAAGTCTTTATTTTTTAGTTACAGTCTGCCATCCCTGCTCATGTTTGCGTGACCACCGCAGGGACAGCCTTTTGAGGAAAAATGAAAAAAAAAAATGAAACTCATAAAAATTGTAATTCTGTAAACAATGTAAAAAAATAATAATGATGACTGGGGAGAAAATGGTTTGGTCTTGATTGGTGTTGAGCTCTCAGCACTATCAAAGGTTAGTTTTATGCTCTTTTTATCTTGTTTCAGAGACCTTTATCTGCCTGATTAAGACCTTTGTACAGAGAGTCTCCCTGTATTATACTGTCTGAGTACCTGCTGCCTGGTGTAGTGCAGGCCAGGGAGAAGGGAAGGGGAGTAGAGGGGTGGCGAGGGGGAAGAGGAGGAGAGAATGAAGGAAGAAAGGGAGGAGGAGAAGGGGGAGGAGGAAGAAGTCATAATAACAAGGATCGCCACCTACTACCTACTTGTGGCAGCACCTCTACTTATCTTTTTGGGTTAAATTTTGCCCACTCCATTTTCTGCTTCCTGCCCTTCCCACTGTGCTGGGGAAGGACAGGTGGCCTATGACCATGGGTTTCGCCCCTGCAGCTATACCTCCAGTGTACAGACTACAATGAAATAAATAAATATAAAAAAACACAACTGGTTTCTGAGTATCTTGGAGGAGAAAGATTATGCTGGCAAAGCAGAGGAATTGCAAACATATCTGACCTCTGCTGTGTGAAACTCAACCAGTGCATTTTGAAGTTGCATTAAAGGGACTATTTTGTTAAGTGCCCCCTATGGTTGTGTTCAGCTCCCCATGCCCTTTTTGACAATGCCTTGCCTAATAGCCTTGAAAATGGTCAGAAATTATTGCCAAGATTCACTCCACCTTCCTTAGACTTCAATGAGTTTCAATGCTATGTTCAGGTTTCAAGGACAAGAGTGGATAAACCTCACTGTAAATTGAACCTGGGCATAATATATTGAATAAAGAACATCAAAACCTATACAGGAAATGAAAGACTTCTCTATATAGAATTGGGCCAACACAAGTGTTATTATGGGTATTATGAGTTATATAGAATTTAGATTACATTTTTAATCATACAGAAAATTTCAAGGGGTTCAAAACTTTTTCACACAACTGTATATTTAAGCTGTGTTTTGGAAAGAAAAAAAAACATGGACTAAAAACAAAAAGTACAGATTAACATTTTACTGTGGAATGTTCTGAGATCCACTCCTACATTTTCTAAAAATAGTGGCAGGCAATCTGGCTGTGTAGAGTCATATGTGTGGATTATACAGTCTCTGTGATGCTCAAGAAGGCTCGACATTGTTTCCATGGATATTGCTTATCATGACAAGAGGATGTGCAGGCTTTAACCGAGGCAGAAAGGCAGCATGAAATCTGTCAGCGAAACGGCAGAGCAGAGGTTCCAGGCTTTCACAGCTGCGTTGCTATTTTGTATATGGATACAGTTGGGGCTATATTTACCCATTCATGGAGACTGGAGCATGGAATGTATAGAAAGACAAATACCAGATGTTTTCCTTGTTTTATTGATAAAGATATTGTCATCTTTCTAGTTCTCAAACACTAGAAATAAGTGAAAGGCTGTCATTTTATTGCCAGTACCTGAACATAGGAAATGTATTTAAAGTAAATTTTCTGTTAAAATTAATTGGGTAAATGTCATAGTCACAAACATCTCAGAGCCATAAAATTCAGAATGGTCTGACTAGTCTTGATTTCTGCAGAAAAGTTGACCTCCGCAAGAGGTCAGTCTTTCGATCACATGTAGTGAGGTACAGAAATCATCAGGGGAGATGCCAGAGCTCAACCTTCTCTGCATGGGTAACGTCTTGCACATTGGAGCACTTATGGTTTTGGGGTGCAAGAGGGAAACTAGTAACATAATTTTTCCTAAAATTTCAAAACAAATGGTGAATATTCACAGTATATAAAATGCACACTCTTTATATGAACACTATCCGCTTGTTGCACCATACAGGCCATAATAACATGAGCATATTTAGTATACTATAGAGTTAAAGAGGAGCTTCACTTCACTCTATTTAAAAAAAAATACAAATACTGTAGGGGCTAACTTTTAACCACTTCTAGTCCTGGCCAATTCTAACATTCCTCTCCATACTGTAAAAAACATCATTTTTTTTTCTAGAGAACTACTTAAAACCCCCAAACAGTATACATACATATATACAGTGAGGAACAGAAGTATTTGAACACCATGCGATTTTGCAAGTTCTCCCACTTAGAAATCCTGGAGGGGTCTGAAATTCACATTGTAGGTGCATTCCCTCTCTGAGAGACAGAATTTAAAAAAAAATTCAGGAAATCACATTGTATGATTTTTAAAGAATGTATTTGTCTTGCACTGCTGAACATAAGTATTTGAACACCTAATAAACAGCAAGAATTCTGGCTCTCAAAGACCTGTTACTGTGCCTTTAAAAAGTCCACCTCTACTCCACTCATTAATCTAACTTAGTAGCACCTGTCTGAGCTCTTTAAAGACACCTGTCCACCCCACAGTCAGTCAGACGCCAACTACTACCATGGGCAAGACCAAAGAGCTGTCAAAAGACACCAGAGACAAAATTATGGACCTCCACAAGTGTCAGGAATGGACTTGCCAGTAATGGTGGGACCCACCTGCCTTGTGGGCTGCAGTACCAGGGCTGGCCAGCGGGTGCTCCCGGCAATCAGAGACTCAACCCTGCAGCCAGCCAAACACCTGAAGTTGTTCATGCAGGTGTATTTAAGGGATGGCCAGACCTGCAGTCTCTGCCTTGGTGTGTGTTTTTCCTGGGCCCTGTATCTTGTTCCTGCATCCCTGTTCCTTTTCCTGTTCCTGTCTCTGTCTGATTCGTTGCTGACCCTGCCTGATCCGGACCTCTGCTAACTTCTCCTGTTTTATCCCTGGCTTGTGACCCCGACCATTCTCTGCCTGACCCCCTGTACCTACCTGCCCGATTGTTATTGACCCAGCCTGCCTAACGACGCTTGCATTATATGTACTGTTATCTGTGGGTGTCTTGGTTTGGTTCGTTTGCACTGTGTTATGTTTTAGTATTGCACTGCGTTTATGTTTGTATTGTTAGTCTTTAATAAATTATATTGTTTATAACTTATCTGAAGCCTGCGTTTCCCTGCGTCAGTCACATACCTCTAGTCACACCCCGGAGCCCTGACAACAAGGCTGGAAAGGGCTACAGGGCAATTGCCAAGCAGCTTGTTGAAAATAAAACAACTGTTGGAGCAATTGTTAGAAAATGGAAGAGGCTAAAGACGACTGTCAGTCTCCCTCGGACTGGGGCTCCATGCAAGATCTCACCTTGTGGGATATCACTGATGATAAGAAAGGTGAGGAATCAGCCCAGAACTACAAGGGAGGAGCTGGTCAATGACATGAAGAGAGCTGGGACCACAGTTTTAAAGGTCAATGTCGGTAGAACACTAAGCCGTCATGGTTTCAAATCATGCATTGCACGGAAGGTTCCCCTGCTCAAGTCATCACATGTCCAGGCCCGTCTGAAGTTTGCCAATGACCATCTGATTGATCCAGAGGAGGCATGGGAGAAAGTCATGTGGTCAGATGAGACCAAAGTAGACCTTTGTGGTTTAAACTTCACTCGTCGTGTTTGGAGGAAAACGAAGGATGAGTTGCATCCCAAGAACACCCTCCCTACTGTGAAGCATGGGGGTGGTAACATCATGCTTTGGGGGTGCTTTTCTGCAAAGGGGACAGGAAAACTGCACTGTATTAAGGAGAGGATGAATGGAGCCATTTATTGTGAGATTTTGAGCAACAACCTCCTTCCCTCAGTCAGAGCATTGAAGATGGGTCGTGACTGGGTCTTCCAACATGACAACAACCCAAAGCACACAGCCAGGATAACCAAGGAGTGGCTCCGTAAGAAGCATATCAAGGTTCTGGAGTGGCCTAGCCAGTCTCCAGACCTAAATCTAATAGAACATCTTTGGAGGAAGCTGAAACTCTGTGTTGCTCAGCGACAGCCCCGAAACCTGACAGATCTAGAGAAGATCTGTGTGGAGGAGTGGGCCAAAATCCCTGTTGCAGTGTGTGCAAACCTGGTCAAGAACTACAGGAAACATTTGACCTCTGTAATTGCAAACAAAGGCTTCTGTACCAAATATTAACACTGATTTTCTCAGGTGTTCAAATACTTATGTTCAGCAGTGCAAGACAAAAAAATTCTTTAAAAATCATACAATGTGATTTCCTGAATTGTTTTTAAAATTCTGTCTCTCAGAATGGGAATGCACCTACAATGTGAATTTCAGACCCCTCCATAATTTCTAAGTGGGAGAACTTGCAAAATCTCAGGGTGTTCAAATACTTCTGTCCCTTACTGTATAAATATATATATATATATATATATATATATATATAAAGAGAGAGAGAGAGAATGAAATGATGGGTGTTGCATATTTGTATATATTTTTATGTCACATGGTATTTGCACAGCAGTTTTTTAAACACTTTTTTTTTAAATACACTTGAATGCATTTTAATGCGCAAAAACACAATATAATACCCAATATTTTGGTAATATATAAAAGATGATGTTACTCTGAGTAAATAGATACCACACATGTCATGCTTTAAAACTGCATACGGCCGTAGAACAGCACCAAACTAAGGTAGCTTAAAAATCTCCATAGGCTACGCTTTAAAAGCCTTTACAGGTTGCCAGTTTAGAGTTACACAGGAGGTCTGGTGCGAGAATTATTGCTCTCAATTTTATTTATTTACACTGTAACTTTCATATTCTTTGATCACTTTTTTGCTATCACAAATAATGTAAACATCCCTTGTGTTAACAATAAAGCATGACAAGTCCTTTTTTTGGAGAAGCATGACAGGTCCTCTTTTTGGAGAGATATTGGGTCTTTAAGACCCCAGATCTCTACTCTGACCTCCAAAGCATCAGTTCACATCAAGATCAGTGTGATCTGATGCTTGTTGAAGCTGGTAATGACTTGTTTACTGAGCATGAAACCAGAAATGACCAAATTCTTGTCGCTTCCAGTTTCAGACGTCTTACAATAGGAGGAACGTGTCTCAGGAACAGGATGCCACCAGAAGTATCCTTACTATGCACAGGACAGCCCGGCAAAGCAGCAATGGTGGGGGGACCCCCTTCCGCTGCCTGAAAAAGTAATCCAGTGACTCAAATTACTTTTCAAGACAGAAGAAAATTATACTTCAGTCATCACTGCAGCTGCCGGGTCTATGGCAACGCCATTTTGGATATGGAAGCTGACTGAGCCTTCTTGGAGAATCACAGCTGGCTCCACACTGCACATGCCTTTGATTTCGTGAGTCACTGTGGCACTGCTCCTTCAGCCTCCTGGGACACGTGATGTGCAACAGGAGACTGCTAGTGGGAAGTGTGGGCAGAGAACAAGCCTAAATGTATGTCCTTCTTGACTAGGTGAGAATTAAGGACTTGGAAGCAGGTATCTGTCAAAAAAAAGGTATAAGTAAAAAAAAATGTCAAAAGTGCAGAGGTGCAGGGCAGGGATGGGGTGTCTAATAAGTGGTACTTTAACGTTTCGAGTTGTGGTCTGCTTTAATTAATTAAAACAGGAATAAAGGCAACATCCATAAAATGTATTATTGTCAACACCAACCAATCAGGTTTCATTTGGAAACAAGAGCTCATGCACACGTGCACATTAATGGAATACAATTTGAAATTCTGCCTATTTCCACACTAGTGAAGCCCAGGTGCTGTGTACAATGGCCCATAGACATGGCTTTGTGCAACAGTATGTGGTTATATGCGAATACCAGCATATACCTGAGTTAAACCATTCATGTCTATGGGTGGCTGTGCTTAACACCTGGGATTCCCTAGTGGGGAAAAAGTCAGAATTTTACTTTGTACTCCCTTAATGCGTCTATGTGCATAAGGTCTTAATCAAGAATTCTGTTACCATGACAACAACTCCAATTCTGTACTTGTTTACTTATTTGAATTTTGATAACTATTTCCCCATATGTAAAAAAAAGTAAGTAAAAGAGCAAAATGCTATTCTAATTTACTTAACAAGGATGGAAATCTGTAATTTATGTTTACATTTGGATTCTGTGATATGTTTTGACTATATAATTGTTATGACATGAAAGCAACATTGAAATTTTATAGCCAATAGACCACTTATCAAAATATACCTTACATTTCCAATTCTATTGTACTCTCCCCTACTGCCCACTGGGACTCAGGAGCTGAAACAGATGGCTCACCTGGGCTCTTGGACCCTGCATCAAACAGCACTATACATGGTCTTGTCAGCATCAGAAAACATGCACAAAAAAATGCTAAATCTCTGCAACCCTAAAGATGATACATTTTGACCAGCACACCTTGAGGTATTTCAAAGAATTTATTAGTCCAAGAATAGCCTAAATGAAGAGAGGCTTAGCAAGTGTACACACAATCAACAAGACATCAACATTACTCTGTGAAATATGGTTAAACACTTGTAGTATTCCTAGTAACAGTAATTAACAGAACTGAACTGCATTTACCTAGCAACAGTGTAAAAAGACCGTCCTAGGTTGCTAAAACAGTCCCAGGTTTATCCCACTGGCAAGTGATTGGTGGGAAAAAAGTTGTCCGGAAAAGTTGGTGACCTTGAAGAAAGAACAACAGTTTCCAGCAGACAACAAATTAAATTTAAATTAAAAATTATAAGGATTAAAAAAATGTATACTCACCACAATCTGATGCTGCATCTGTCCCCCACAGGCTCTGCACTGAGAACTGCGTGATCAATGAATGCTGACTGCTCAGTTCTCCCCTCCTCTCCAGTGCCCACTAGAAAGTTGGGCTGGGGATAGGGGAAGCGGCTGACTCACTCTCCAAGCGGCGCAGCTAAAAGACTGAGTGAGCTGCGGGTCCAGGCTTCGCAGCGTACCTTGACTACATTGTCAGAATTTTTCTAGAGCCTGGACTGGCTCTGTGACATCAGCAGACAGTGGGATTTAGCCCACTGTTCACTGGAAATGGGTCGCATGAGTACATAACAAACTGCACTCCTGTGATCCATAGGAGAAGTATAACCAAAAAAGTTTTAGCCATACTTCTCCTTTAACTTGTATAATGTTATTCTCTTACCAGTCCCAGGGTGCCCTCTTCTGGATCTCCAGACACATGCTCTGAATTAGTTAAAGTCAAGTTCAAATCACATAAGGATAAAATATGCTGTGATCTCTTTCCTTCAATCTTGCTGAGACAGTCCTTCTTTTCCTTCCTTAGAAGCATTAGGAGTGCAATCTAGTACAGTCTGATCTCACCAGGTATCCAAATCACAACTCTCACCCTCTCAGGGAGAAAGTTATTGGTATTTCAGACAAGGTCCTCTCTGATGAGAGTCTCTCTCCCCATTGTAGTCAGCCATGGCAGGTTTCTGTTCGGCCAGCATTAGCAGCTCTTTTGCCCACAAATTTGCTCACTTGCAGCCAGTTTTCCACTCTTTCGTCCGCAGCCTGCAGACCTCCCTTCTCGTTCCTTTGTTGCATCAGTCAATTACCTCTAGGAGGAAATCAGATTCAGCCAAGAGGGCTGCCCCCTGCACATAGACACTCCATAGATGAGCATTGCAAAGTGATCTCCTGAAAGATGGCTGCTGCACTTTTGCATTATTGATTATTCAATTTAACCTTGTCCACCCCGCAGAAGTATAATACATCAGCAACAAAGGAAGAAGCTCCACATCAGTTATCAGCTACAGTCAGGTTACAAGGCAAAGAAGCTTCTAAGGGCTGACTTCCGAGGCAGGAGATGCCTGAGAGTAGGCCTGGACTGACCATAGGGTTAGGGCTGCATGTCTTAACCAGAGCTGACTAGCCACTTGCTGGTCACAGTGTATGGAGTGAAGACTCTCTACCCTGTCCTCTGCAGGCAACTCCACAGTAAGGAGTCCAGTCCCTGCAGGCATGCCCTCCAGAGTCGGGATGGGGCATGCAGCTCATCCTCCTCCCCTGCTGTCAATGTGAAATTCTACCGGCAGCTACTGGAGCTCTGGAAGGTCCTCTTTCCCCAACTGCTGAGCAAGGAATTGGCTCTGCTGCCAGTGCACTTGCTGGTGCTGTTCTCCAGGACCTTCCTGTCCATCTACATTGTGAGCTTGGACTGGAAGATAGTGAAGAGCATTGTGGAGAAGAAGCCAAGGAGCTTTCTGCTGCAGCTTTAGATGAGGCAGGAGAAGGCAGGTTAGTCAACGTAATGAGGAGGCCAAATAAGGTAAGTAAACATTGTGTAAAAGTAATATTACCCAGCAAGACATGTTCCGGCATGTCAAATGGAGCAAAGGATGAAATATGGTTAGTTACCAAGAGCTTCTGCAAGTATAGCAGAATAGGGTGGGGGCACATCAACCTGGTTACTCCCTATAGAATGACAGGGGAACTTATTTTAATAACTAGTATTTAGTCAGTTCTTTGCATTAGCTTTCAAAATGAGGTGCAGATTTATTATTTAGGCAACTGTGACTTTGTTATTGATGTATTCAGATTGTAAAAGCATAGAGGCTATGATGACATTGGCAGCTTTCCTGTTATATATTCTCGATGTACTGCAGATGTATCACTTAACCCAATGTCCCGATAGTGACTTCACCATTTATTACCCCTTCAGCTACCTATACTAATAGATGGTTTGCTTTATTTATTTTCATCACAGATGCTGTGAAATAACATTCAATATCTATTTATGTTGTCCCATATCACTCTCTATATTACAAATGTAGTCCAAGCATAACAAGATTTAAAAATGACAGATTTGCTTACAGGAAAGCAGATGAATCAATGTAATTGTTTTCTTTCTATGCTAATATTTTATCCAACTATTTCATTTTAGCATGACATATATTGTGTGAAATAGAGACAGTTGAATCAGCATTGGTTCTGTAGTTGATTCATGTAAAGCTGATCTCTACTTTTAAAAAAAAGAATCTCTCCCATCCCACCCCACAGCTATTCACTACATCTTATTATTAAAAAGAAAAATAAAGACTTGTTTCACACGTGTGGTGTGTTTATCAAAACTTTATTCAAAATTTGTTTTCTCTGTGTGTGTGTGAATAAGTAGCCAGGCATTGTATATACAACTTGCTCATTAATATAAGCGGGGATGGATTTCTGGGAGCCATATTATTTTAAACAGAGCTTCCAGAATCTGATAAGCTCCCCTATTCGCACATTGCCACAGACCCGTTTGTCCACAGCACAAGTGAGACTGACTGGTCTTTTGTAAAATTTGAGTCCTTGCAAGCTGTAAGGTACCTGTTGTAAGGTTGAGTCTGAAGTGAAGCTTAGGCTGAGGGTAGAGGCGTAAGAGTAGTCAGGCAGGCCAGGTCAACAACAATCATACAGACTGGCAGAGGAAAGGAGAATCCTCCACTGGCTCTGTACTGAGAGCTAAGCAATCAAAGATCTCAGTATTCTGTGAGCAGAGAACCGGGGACTGTCAGTCACCTGATCTCTGCTCTGCCCCTCCAGTGCTCACTGGAGTGCTGAGCTGTGGAGGGGGAGGGAGAGTCTGACTCCAGCTTCCATTGGCTTTCTGAGAGGTTGTGCCAATCACCAGTCCAGGAATCTGGGTGGATTCTGAACATACAGTCAGGATCTTTTCAGAGCCTGAACTGGCTCTGTGACATTGGCCAACAGCACTCCTGTTATCCATAGGAGAAGTATAGCCAAAAGAGCTTTGCCTATACTTCAACTTTAAAGCCTGACCTGATTGCAGATTGATTGCAGCTGGAAGACAGGTGGATAAAAAGAGTCCAAACAGACAGAAGCACTAAGCACTCCTTCTTAGCCCATGCTAGGGAGACCTCCTGCTTTCCCTGCAGGGATGCCCAAGCATGGGTCCCCAACTGCTACTGACTCTCTGCTATACTTCCCTATTAGTAAAATAAAAGTCGCACCCATGGTTTGTGCTCACCAGACATATATGATCTATGTTGTGGGGTCCCTCTTTTCTCTCTAAAGGGGACCCATATGTATTAGCTACTTATTTGTGTGATGTGCCTGCCTCCTCTTTCTGCTTCCATGCCAAAAGGCCCCTTATGATGCAGAACTCCTGTACCTATCATGGGCACAGGCTTCCCCAAGATTTCCACCAGAAGGCCAGAGCAGAAGACACATTCATCCTATGATGGTCTCTCTCTGCAATGTTGAACTAAAGGGAAATAAAGATAGGTGGGGATATCTAGATGCAAGAGTGTAAATTACATAGAAGTCTCACTAAGGGAATAACAACTGCAGACTAACACTCTGCTACAAGCATATCTTCTTTGCCCTTGCTTTCTGTAGAGAGCAGAAGCTTGGCAGTCTGCAAACCCTCTAATACAGTTGTGACCAAAATTATTCAACCCCCACTGAAATTGAGTGTTTTGGCCAGTTTGACATTGCTTTTGATCATTCAGTCATCTTGCTTACATTTACATTAAAGAGGCACTTGTAGGTCAGACAAATATAACATAACAGTTATAATGAAATAACCACAAATGTCTTTTCTGTGCTCACAGCATTATCAGTTTTATTCAACCCCCAAGTGACATTCAATCTTAGTACTTAGTACAGCATCCTTTTACAGTTATAACAGCTTTTAAACGTGAAGCATAGCTTGACACAAGTGTCTTGCAGCGATCTACGGGTATCTTCGCCCATTCTTCATGGGCAAAGGCCTCCAGTTCAGTCACATTCTTAGGCTTGCGCACTGCAACTGCTTTCTTTAAGTCCCACCAGAGGTTCTCAATCGGATTTAAGTCTGGTGACTGCGATGGCCACTCCAAAATGTTCCAGCCTTTCCTCTGCAACCATGCTCTAGTGGACTTGGAGGTATGCTTGGGATCATTGTCCTGTTGAAAGGTCCAACGTCTCCCAAGCCTCAGGTGTGTGACGGACTGCATCACGTTTCCATCCAATATCTCCTGGTACTGAAGAGAATTCATGGTACCTTGCACACGCTGAAGCTTCCCTGTACCTGCAGAAGCAAAACAGCCCCAAAGCATGATTGACCCTCCACCATGCTTCACAGTAGGCAAGGTGTTCTTTTCATCATAGGCCTTGTTCTTCCTCCTCCAAACATAGCGTTGATCCATGGGCCCAAACAGTTCTAATTTTGTTTCATCAGTCCACAGAACACTATCCCACAACTTTTGTGGTTTGTCCACATGGCTTTTGGCATACTGCAGTCGACTCTTCTTATTCTTTGGAGACAGCAAGGGGGTACGCCTGGGAGTTCTGGCACGGAGGCCTTCATTACGCAGTGTGCGTCTTATTGTCTGGGCTGAAACTTCTGTACCCACATCTGACAAATCTTTTCTCAGTTCCTCAGCAGTCACACGGGGACTTCTCTCCACTCTACGCTTCAGGTAGCGCACAGCAGTCGAAGTCAGCATCTTCTTTCTGCCACGACCAGGTAGCGTTTCAACAGTGCCCTTTGCCTTGAATTTGCGAATGATGCTTCCTAAGGTGTCTCTTGGTATGTTTAACATCTTTGCAATCTTCTTATAGCCATTGCCCTTCCTGTGAAGAGAAATCACCTCTTCTCTTGTCTTCCTGGACCATTCTCTTGCCTTCACCATGTTTGTAACCACACCAGTAAATGTCTAGAAGGAGCTGAGTATCACAGTCATTTTAAAGCTGCCTAATTGGTGCTTATTATGCTTGATTGCTGCTCGGTGACATCCACAGGTGTTTTCAATACCTGATGGAAAGCACCTGTATGAACCTCTGTTCTTCAGAGTGGTAGTCTTTAAGGGGTTGAATAATTGTGGCAATGAAGAAACCACATAAGAACCATTTACTACTGTATTACATAAACAATTGATGTCATTTTAGTTGCATTTGGGTAGTTACAACGTCCTTGTAGGATTTGATTCTGAATACAATTCCAAATGTACACTATAGTCCCTAAACCCCTTTACAGCATTGGGGGTTGAATAATTTTGGTCACAACTGTATAAACAAGAGTGCTTATAAGATGTTAGAAACCCGCTAAAACCCAACTTTAGAATCTCTGTTGTGAACTTTTAGGATGAATTACTTCACAGTACAAGCAGCCAGATGGATCAGTGATGGCTTATATTAAATTAAATATAATAAAGATACATTATTTTACTGTTTATTAAAAATATGTAAACATTTGAATGTCTATAGTACACTTTAGCCTCTTGAGTACCAGCCTATATATACCTCTTTATTAGCAGGCCATTTTCAGAGCTGTGATAGTTTGTCAATTACTCATCCATGTAATACTGTACCAAAAAGGAGTTTTATATATTTTTTTGAGGCAGATAGTGCTTTCTTTTTTGATAGTCAATAGCCTCCATTTTCTTATTTGTTACTATGTAAAGGAAGAAACACAAAATATTTTAACTAAAAAAATGTTTTGTTATAAAGCAACAAATAAAAATGTCAGGACACTACAAACATCTCCAAAATGACCTATTTAGATACCCACAATTTTCCAGAAACCGAAACATGCTGGTACTGAGGTAGATGAAACATGGAGCTTCGTAATGGCACACGAGATACAGCAGCATCATAGGTCATACACAGGGAGGGAGAAGGAAGTGAACTGATTAATTTGGAAGCAACATACAGTGAAGGATGAAGATGAAGAGGTTAATGTTCAGATGTCCTCTGAAGACATCTTTTGATGATGAAACGTGTCAGCTGGAGCCTTCTACTGATGTCATCATAGTCCCAGAAGTGTTTGCTACAAGCCAGATTGGTGACTATGTACTTTGTGCATTATTTTTAATTAAATGTAAGTGCACTTTTATATAAAAATAAATATTTTAAAAGAAGTTTTTACACTATGGCAAGGCCTCTGTGTTGTTATCTTGCATGAATACATTTATTGTTGGATATTACCATTGGAGAAGTAGCTTAGTTTTGGAGTTGTAAGGGAGCATTGACATCCATTAGGCAACTATAGAGCGCTGTGAGACCATTCTTATTTTAAGGTGATCAATATGAGCTGTCAAGCGGACATTTCCTTTTCACTTTGGGTGAAGATGCAGGCTGTGAACACCTGTTGATAGGGAAATTGCATGTTACATATTTCCTTATTAATGTTGGTCTTACAAATATCTAATAAAACCACTAATATCCTGGTTACCTTAGCTGGCTATAAGAATTTCATTGTAAGCTGACTATATGGACAAACCAGCCCACTAGCCTCCTTTCGGGAATGTGTGATTGCAAACTGACCAAGTCCTTAAAAGGTCATATTGCTTGCAAGGGGAGTTGACCATTTCCTTACATTCAAGTCTTATTTTACCACAGCCATAACTTTTAAGTCTCAGTCTTGTGTTCAGAGCTTGCAATCATGCATGCGTCTGTGATCACCTGTGTGCCAAGCTGCATAAGGACTCTGTGGCAGAAACAGCATCTTTAGTTAAGCATTCCTGTTATATTTTCTAATATCTGTCATTACGTAATTAAATGTTATACTTATAGGTACAGTATTTGTGTGATCTCTTTGTACATATCAAATACCACCCCAAAAAATGTAACGACACTCCTGTTTACACTTTACATTGGAAATACATTTGAAGCACTATTTTTGCACCTGATGGGACTTTACTTGAACTTGTTTATGATGTACAATATTTCCTTTGTGTTTTATTCTTTTTATGTTTAGATTGTACACTTTATATTCTAATAATATATTTACTTTTTATTTCACTATGGTAATTTCCAGTGAGTGCCAGACATTATTACGTTGTCACTTATACTGGAAGGGATATCTTCTTTTTGTGTTTTCAGCTTATTTTGTAAGTTATTGGCATGTTAAGTGTGTTTTTTAATAGAATTTTGAGTTGATATACAGATCACTAGAGACAGGAGAGATCAGATGTACAGAAGAGGAAGTGAAAGTGTTAAGAATGATGCCACAATCACCTCCTCTTATCCCTAAATCATCTGCTGTTTGTACTCTAGAACCAATGAATGATCCTGCATTTGTTATTTCCTCATTTCTTTGTTGAAAGAGAAAGGGGCGGGTTTTCCAGTGTAAACACCGTTTACATTTGTGATTGGTGAGATTGGCCATCCCTGTGATCGCATGGTACAGAGCATCTTGGATCAACTTTGTACACTGTGTATGTGAACTGAGCTGTCTGATGCCAACTTGTTCACATCCATTAATGAGACTCTAGCCACCCAAGGGTGATTTCTGAAATGCCATTTAAAAATGGGGGGGGGGGGATTCAGAGATCCACAGTGTAACTGTTTGATTATTTATTTTGATCTATTACTGGTATTTATAAAGTTCCTACAATTTATGCAACCCTTTACATGTACATTCATATTAGTCCCAGTCCCTGCCCTGAAGGAGCTTTTAATCTAATCTATCTCCTTCTTACATAACTACATACACATTCTAAGGCCAATATTAGATAGGAGCCAATATGAACCTACCAGCATGTCTTTAGTATGAAGAAAATCAGAGCACCTTGAGAAAACCCACTCAAATACAGGAAAAACATACAAACTTCTTGCAGGTAATGTCCCTGCTGGGATTTGAACTAAATAACCTAGATTTGTTACATCATAGAAGTTACCATCTTTACCCCCAATGATGTGAAAACAAGTCAGACCTTTATAAATGTAACTCACTTCTTGACTTCATGGTATCATGATGATTGAAATATGGAAATAGACCAGTTTGGTTTTTAACTTTCACACTGACCATCATGTTATTAGTCAAATAACTTCTGTCTTGACAAATTAGATGACACAAGTGTACTTGGAATAAGGTGACTGGAGTATGTTCACCCAAAGAACCTATGGAATCTACCTACATGAGTAGTTAAAAGTCTTCAACATTACAGAGCAAGTCCATTAGTTTAACTGCTACATTATGAACACAATTTGTACTTACCAGTTTTTTTTTATTTCATGCTGAAATTGTGATTTTTAGCTAATAAATTTCCATCTATGCTGTAGAGTAATTACATTTATATAGGCAGGGCAGCAAAAAAAAAAGCAAATTTTTGAAAGATCAAAGATTCATGTCACTGAATGACACTATTCATGACACTTTTTAAATTTTTAGAAATGTAGCTTATGAATTAGTTAACTTAAGTTTATTTGTCATATTAAAATTTTAGAAGAGAATAATGCATTGCAACTTTTTATAATCGCATTTAAATTATTTTTGCGATAAGGCACTTTGTTATAAAACATTTAAAAAATGTAAGTGTCACAACAGCTTATAAAGTGTACAAGTCATCAAACAAAGATCATAGACTTGGTTAATATTTTGTAAGCACACCCCACAAATACCTTTTTGGACAAAGTTGTGAGGGGTTAGAACCTCTCTCACATACTTGTTGCTGTTTGTGTCATAGTTGGAGAAGTTTGCACTCACTTCCCATCCAGAGTGTCCAGAAGAGAAGGTAATTCTCTCCAGTGGACACACAGACAGCTACATAAATTATTTTCAGTAGAGTGTAGATGGTTAAAACAAACTTGTGAGAACCATGAGTTGTATTTGTCTAGAACGTTGGTTAAAAACAATGAGACATAATGGCTAGAAAAATGGGGTACAATGGGTAGAACCATGGAATTCATCGGCTAGAAGCATTCTTTTCACTGGCTAGAACCATGGAAAACCTTAATAGCAAATAGCCATGGGGCATATTGGATATACCCATTTAATGCATTAGTTGGAACCAAAGGGCACATTAGCTAGAACCATGGGATGCTGTGGCCTGCATTTTTACACACATGTTTGGGGCTGTTTAGAAAGTAAAGGATATTGGCAAGTACAGTGGTTTAACTTGAAGACCAGCTAGAACTGTCTGCATGGAAACATGTACCTTTAGCAAGAACACGTGTACAGTTACTGACTCTAGAGCGATCATCCTGATCCTCGTTCCTCTTTCTAGTGGGTAACTGATTTAGGCTGAGTTTTGAGGCCAAGAGTTCAGACTTTTCAGACTTCAGAGGCTGTAATGTTTTTTCTCAGCTGATGACACACTAGCTAGAAAAGCCAGAAAGAAAATTACAAAACTTTCAGCTTTGAACACACATAAGCACTGGATGTTTGTCTGACAGGTTCACTTTAAATACAAACTTTTTGAATCAGGTGTGTCTTTTACTGAGATCTAGGTCTCTGAATGCAGAATAATGGAAATTGTCTTTGTAAAACAATAGTTTTATCTTTTGAACTGTTTTGCTTTGGGCAGCTGCAAGGAATTGTAATGGGTTTTTGTGTCCCCCTAAGGATATACAAAGTCTTAAAAAGGCTGTATTTCTGTAGCAAGTAATAGTAAGAGATAGGGGCTGACAATGCAACCTTCACTTTTGTACTTTTAGAACAACAGATGGTTTTATAAACTAGCAAGTTATAAAATCTCAACACAATATGTTGGCAGTACATGCTGTGATATGTATTTTTTTTCCACATTATTAATTTACACTACGTTTCACTGAATATCACTAACAGCTAATTGACACTATGTGCAGTGACACTGTAAAACTCTGGTCATCGCTAGAACACACAGAAAATCATTCTTTTCTGTGTGTCCTATTCTCACTTAAATGCAGCCCTGAGCAGCGTTGCAGTGATCTGTGATAAAATGCAGACATGCTGCATTTTATTGCAGAGCACCATACAGGATCGCATATCACTTTACAGCAGTGAACTGCATAGATTCATCCTCCCAAAAATTTGCCACCATGAGAAGAATGGGAAAGAAAAGGAAAAATTAGGTATGCAAAAAAAAAAACAAAAGCCTGCAATTATCTATAATTATCTCTTTGTAGATTGCCATTACAGAACATTTCCAAAGGTGCTTTTGTTGCAATTATTAGGATAGGAGCGAAATTCCTTTGTAGTAGTTCATCCTTCTTTTCATACTGCTTATATTGACTTTCTGTTTGCAACCCTGCAGCCATGTTTGCCCTTTGCGTTTTTGTACCTGGCTCCATCAGATGAAGAGTGCCATGGGAAATTGCATGAAGAGTACGTACATAAGCAGCATAAACCCACATATAAAAATGTTATATATTTTAGCCTACTTGTCCTTAGATGTGGTAAGTATATTAATTTTCATTTTTCAGTCTAAGAACATTCTCATTAAGGCCATCCTGACAGAATTACAGTGTCCTTGTCATTTCGTTTGTTTGAGCTAACCTGAAACCACAAACAATGTTATTTACCCTGTAGAGGAGATGAGCAAAGGCAGACATGTATGAAGTTGAGCTTGAATAAACACTATGGGGTTGATTTACTAAAACTGGAGAATGCAAAATCTGGTGCAGCTCTACATAGAACCCAATCAGTTTTTTAGTCAAAGCTTAATTGAACAAGCTGAAGTTAGAAGCTGACTGGCTGCCGTGCAGAGCTGCACCAGACTTTTCACTCTCCAGTTAGTCCTCATGCACACTGTACGGTTTGATAACTCTGGTAATGTTAGCTGTGTAAAGTCACATTAAAAATATACATTTTTCAGCTTTTTTTTAGCATTTTTGCAATAGCGTTTAACCATGTTTAGCACCGTTTTCCCATGTTTTTCCATGTTTGCATTAAATTGCATTTTTTTTTTAAATTGCATTTTTTTGGTAAAAAAGTCCAAAAGATGCTGGTTTGCAGCGTTTTACCGCATTTTGCCACGTTTTTGAGTGTTTGTACAGCTAAAAAACTCTTCTAGAAACCCACTAGTCCTGGTTTTTTTTCCAGCCAAGAATCGTCGCAGCCAAAAAACGTTGATTACAGTCTATGCATGCATGAACACATAGGATAACATGCTGGGGGGTTTACTAGCTGTAGAAAAAAAAGTCAAAAGCCAAAAATAGCAGCTGTAAAAACATCAAGTGTGCATGAGGACTTATAGTAAATCAACCCTTATGTATCCCTCCATAGATACACTGAAGTATGCATTGCTACCCAGGGAGAGGAAGTGTATTATTCACAGGATTACCAGGTGAAAATATATTAAAATCAAACAAATGCAGCCACCACATTTAGAGGCTAAGTTCAACTTTTGTAAAATAATAAATACATATCTTTTTGCAGGTAATTGTACCCACCATCAGCAGATTGCGGGTGCAATGTGAGGCTCCTACAGGCTCTCAGTAGGCTGTCTGCCCATACCTTCCATATTGGCAGGCAGTTACTGAATGGCAGTAAGAATCAATGAACTACGAGAGCGCTCACCAACGCCTTCACAGTTCATTTAGAACTACAAGTCATCAGCCGCAATGAATGACAGCACTTGTAACCTATTCATTCACTGGAAACTGAATGAATGATGTGTCCATGTGGGTAGAGTCCACACAATCGCACTGTTCTCAAATTGTGACACCGGGTGCTAGTAGGAGAACCACTGCCTGCTGTCACAGAAAGGGGACTGCTGGTGGAGGGAGGTGGGGTGTAATATGTAGGCTCCTAAAGGTGAACTTATCTTTTAAGGACTGCTAAGCTGCAATATTTTATTTTTGGGTTTAGATACAATTTATTCTTACAAGTATGAACCTATGAACCCTAACAAAATACCCATTGTGTGCTTTTAGATATTTATGTTTTTATTTCTGTCTCCTAGTGAACCTGTTAGAATGAAT
The DNA here is from genome assembly GCF_062004578.1 of Staurois parvus. Classification (NCBI taxonomy): domain Eukaryota; kingdom Metazoa; phylum Chordata; class Amphibia; order Anura; family Ranidae; genus Staurois; species Staurois parvus. The sequence goes on along the minus strand of NW_028317979.1, from coordinate 7,954,581 downwards.
GCTTTTAGGAGGGAAAAAACCCTTCCTTTGCAAGACAGATATTTTATTTATTTCAAACGCTTTCAGCACAGCTTATTTTCCTACTCATGCATATGATTGCCTATATGCTGTGGAGTGCTTTTTAAGTACTATTATTTCAAGCATGAGGTGGACATAGACTGCATAAACCTTTACAGAAACATAGAAGTTGAATAGATTTCAGAGATGTATTAGGGAAAAGCACATTTCACATGAAAGATTTCAATAGATGATAGAATAATACTTCTAAAAAAGCCTTCCTATGGGTATCATGAGTATAGTGCAATTTTTTTTTTTTTTTTTTACCTAGGAACAATATTGAATATTTACTGTATGGTTATTTAGTATGGGTTTTTTGGGGGGATTCTGATGGTCTGATTCAAAGGAGGCCTAAAATGGAATTCTAGTCTGTTTTGCTTATTTTTTACCTTTGATTGAGATTGCAAAAGAATACAGTCTGTGTCAGGTTTTTCCACTATCAGTATCCCCATGGATAAGATTTCTCCTTTAATTCCTTTTTAATTGGGAGAGCCCATTGATGGGTAATGTCTGGACTTTAAAAAATGTTTTCAGACTTTTTTGTACATATACATTTTTCTGTACTAAGGCTGATGTAAGTCGCAATGTGCATGACCACATGGCTGTATTTGGTCAATAACATTGTCCAGATATGTCCATGTGGCCATATTAGGTTAACGATGTTACCAGCATTCCCAGCACTTTGATACATGAAGCTGCAGAATAGGGAATTCTCTGGGTGCAGCTTATTGTAACTGAAGTCTTCTATCATGTAAAAGCCTCCTTTGGTTTCAGGCTAAACTGGGTTTGGCCTGTATCCTAGCTCATCACTAGTCGAAAAAGGTGCACAGATGAGGCTGAGGTGGTTAAGTATGCCTACCAACTGCAACTCCCATTACCTTCAGACCATTCTTATTATTTTCTGCATGCTGTGTAACAGTGATTGAGAGAAGAAAATTACTTCAATCTGCAAAATAGGGAGGTGGCCTGTTTATGGGCAGGCCTTCAGATTTTCTGTAAAAAAATGGAGAAAGAATGATCCCCTGCACTTGAGAGAAATGGCAGACAATTGGTGTTCTTCAGTTTAAAGAAATATAAGCGAGCGCATACACATAGGATATTTAGATAATAATTATACCAGATAGCCGCTAGCACTGAAGGGTATAGGTAACAATCCCTGTTAACATATTCATAAATCTGAAAAGTGCAGCGCTTTCACAAATTATGTAATTGCCTATATATATATATATATATATATATATATATATAAAGTGCACAATAAATATAAAGTGCTATTCGTGCAATCCATGCAATGTGCAATCAATAAAGGTCCATAATCTCCATATGATATCAATCAACAAATAAGTATATGATAATTCAAGTAAATTGTTAATATTGTGTACACAATCTGATATTAAAGTGCTCTTGTGCAATCTGTGCAATAAGTGGAGATAAAGAGTCCATAATATTCATATATTTTCAAAGGGTATGAATAAACGAGAATTCAACAGGAATCTTTCTTCAAATGATAAATCCTGCGCCAAAAGTGCAATGGTGCATGTGTCGTTAAAAATCATCCACCACTTCTTAAGGGTGCGCACTCACCAGAACTTTGATGTATACAGGCATTGGTTACAATCTGTCACATCTGGTTCCAGGGGTAGTAGGACAGTTTAAGGGTTAATCCAGCATCCTCACAGTACCAGTGGTGTGTGCCTCATTAAATCTGGGGAAGATTGCTCAACTCAGCTGCCTGCTTCCGGTGTGTTTCCGGGCTGAGTTGAGTCTTCCCCAGATTTAAGGAGGCACGCACCACCGGTACTGTGAGGATGCTGGAATAACCCTTAAGCTGTCCTACTACCCCTGTACCCAGATGTGACAGATTGTAACCAATTTAAGAAGTGGTGGATGATTTTTAACGACACATCGGTTGTTAAAAAAAATCGGTCGTTGCTGCCACCAATGCTGCCAGCAATGCTTACGAAAAACAGCCATTTTTCATAGATTTTCCAGCATGACCGATAAAAAGAAACGAGAAGAACCGCGGAAATCGGCCGATGACATTGCCCCACTAACGGTGTGAATATCAGTCGATTATTCGTTCGGCCGACAATTCGGCCAATAAACGTCCCGTCTTTGGCCTGCATAAGGCAGGTTCCTTTTGCCTCTTTTAATTCCCACTGATTTTTAACATACCTGGTATTAATCAGAGTTGATGCTGAGTAGAAACTTTCAACTGTTTAGGCCACCAAATCAATGCTGTGAAAAAATGTGCCTGTGATCACTGAAAAGACAAATCCACCTTTCCAGCAAAGGATGACGTTACCATTTAAAATGTTTCCTATAATATTCAAAATCATTTTAGAATGTTTTCATCTTGTTTGCTGGTATGTAGATGAGGTATATATTTGGCACATTTCCCCCTGTGGTTAAAGGGACAGAAATGTGAAAATGTGACATGGGCTGGTTCAGGGGCGGACTGACAACTCATGGGGCCCCTGGGCAATAGGGGATAATGGTGCCCCAGTGTCTTTGCCCAAACTCAAAAAAGCCTATGAAAAAGGTACCAGGGGCATGTCATGGGGCCCGCTACTGACCCCAGGCCCTCGGGCAGTGCCCGAGTTTCCAAATGGTCAGTCCGCCCCTGGGCTGGTTGATCTTGGAACATTATACACTGCAAGCCAGTTAGACTGTATTGCATTGCAGAGTGCTGCCATCATAAGATGTAGTGGTGGGTATTGGGAGTTGGTGGAAAAGAGAATCAGCTATTGGGAAGGGGAGATCACAGAGAAAAATTGAGTATAAAAAAGATCATTCATAATCCAGAAAATAGACTTGAGGTCACAAAGTTATTTCTTTGAGTCCATTAAGTTAGACAGCTGGTAATCAGACCTCCCTCCTCTGGGGCCCTCTCCCAGGCTCCACACCAGCAGTACTTCCTCACTCGGCTCCCCTGCTGACCAAGCTCTCTCACATTTAAGGGCTGACCTAGTGTCAGGAATCTAGGAATGACCAGAAAGGTGTGGACTGACACAGGGAAACGCAGGTTTCAGGTATAGTATAATAATACAGTTTATTATTAGCCACCCAGATATATATATATATATATATATATATATATATATATATATATATATAAACGCACAGTGAACAAACCAACCTTCCACTAATCTTAGTAGGTGCAGGAACACAGGCGTAGTCAGGGCTGGAGAGGTGGAACGGTCAGGCCGGCCGTAGGGTTCTGTAATGACCGTTTGGTGGTACCTCTAGTGGTCCCCAGGACAGGATTCCCCAGGGCGCGGAGTCTAAGTCCCAGTCTGCTTATTCACCAGGGCCCCTGATGGTGGGGATGGACTTGGAGCAGACAGGAACCAGGTCGCGGCCCCTGAATACACCTGCTAGTGGTAGAGGGATCCGCCAGAGGTATGTGCAGGTACGGCTGGATCCGTGCAGGATGGATGGATGGCAGAGTAGTTAGCGTGGTCAGACGGGCCAAGTCAGCAACGTGCGGGCAGCAAGGTACCAAAGGAGCAGGCAGAGGATGGTCAAGGTCACAAGCCGGGTTCAGTAACTCACGGGCAGCGCGGTACAGGGAATCAGGCAGAAGGATGGTCAGGCAAGCCAGGGGTTCAACAGGAGATGGTCAGGATCAAGCCGGATCAGCAACGAAGCAGGAACACAGGATACCAGGTACAGAGGCTCATGGGAAAACATACACCAAGGCCCAGAGCACAGGCCTGATCATGCCTTAAATACACCTTTCTGCAATCAGCCCCAGGTTTGGCTGATTGCACGTGTGAGCTTCTGGCTGCTGAGAGCACCCGCTGGTCAGCTCTGGTACTGCAGCCCACACGGCAGGTGAGTCCCACCACCAGTGCTGAGTCCATTCCTGACACCTAGCCACCATGCCACGCCCCCTAAGTATGAAGATCAGCCCCTCCTCACTCCATCCCACTGCTTCTGGAAAATTCTCCAAGTTTCTAGAGCAGGGGGAGGTATCAGAGAACTGACCTGAAGAGCCCACAGTCTTAACCTGAAGTAGCCTCGCTGACTCACTCCCAGGCTGACTTATACCCAAGCTTCTGGCAAGCCTCTAACTATGCAAAAAACTTACGTAAAATAAATTTGTATAGGAGAAAACCCCCCTAGTTGGGACTTTGAAAGCATCACAAAAGTGAGTAAAAATGACATCAATCTTTATTAAACATAGATATGTAAAAAATTGTCAGGCATCAAACATTGAGCAGGCGGTAATTTACAGGTAAGTACATTAATACCATACAAAGTTGTATCAGCATAACAGAGTTCCTAAATAGCAACTAACGCATTTCAGAGTAAGTCTACTCCTTCTTCAGGGTTGAGACTCTGTACATGAAAAGTACGGCCCCTAGACGAGCATATTACAGTGAGGACAAAACAGAAAAAAAAATTAAATTTCTGCCACATTAAAAGCATTTGGTGTATAGCCAGGTTTGCATATCCTCCCCAGAACACATCCGGACAAGCACCAACCAGACCGGCCCCCTCAAGAAGGCACCGAGGCCACACCGACAGCCACAGAGGTGAGCGCTGCTGAAGTAAATACAGATTCTATTATAGCCACTGTTCTCAGGAGGTTAGTAGAGAAACACAGCTCCATGCACAGTAAGATTATATAATGTTATAGACAAAATTTGTCCAGAAGACCCTAAATGTAGAGCCAACAGCAAAACCGCACAGAAATATGTCAGGCTTGTCGTCCAAGAGTATCTTCCCTATACTTGGGTGACAAGTCTGACATATTTCTGTGCAGTTTTGCTGTTGGCTTATCGCCTGTTATGATTGACAATTTTTTACATATCTATGTTTAATAAAGATTGACGTAATTTTTACTCACTTTTGTGATGCCTTTAAAGTCCCAACTAGGGGGGGTTTTCTCCTATACAAATCTGTACTCTAGGGATGTTGGCATCTATTAGGAGTACCTCTGTATTACTTTTCTTATGTAAAAAAAAAATATCTGCTTGCAGAACCTTTTGATGAAAACCAGCATCTGCAGAGGCAAACACATTGACCTGGTAAAACGTAGAAACAACTTGTACAGAAGGCCTGGTCACAGTCTTACTGATCTGAGACACAGAGGCCTGATGACAAACAGCTCAAGCAGCACTCACTGCCTTAGTGGAGTGGAGTTTAATGAGTAAAAGAGGTACTTTATCTTGCAACTCATAGGCCTGCACAATAATCAATGTTGAATCTACAGGTTCCACTTAGACATAGTAGATCTAGAAGCAGGGAAACCTCTCTTAGAAACATCTGGAATAGCAACAAGAGAATCAGTCTGTCTAAAGGATGCAGTGTTAGAAAGGTAAATCCAGACAACAGAGAAAGATCTTTCTGGGGTAAACCAATGCCAGACAAAGAGAAAGTAACACAATATCCCTATTGCCTTGAAAATCAGAGACCCTTTTGGGCAAAAAAAAGATGTCAAATGTATGTCTTGAATAGGTTCAAAGGGGGGGTCTTTGTAATCGCTAAAAAACTAAATGTAAAGTCTATGGTTAGAATGGAGGCTTAATAAGGGGAGCAAAGTGTGCAACCCCATTGTATAAAAGTACAAATCAGTGAATTATCAGCAAGCGGGCCAAGTATTGTTCTACCCCTAATTAAGAAAGGAAAGAATGTGGTCCACCAAAAAAGCTCAGGAGAAACCCCCAGAGACCCACATCAGTGAAAATACGTTTTCCATGTTTGATGATAAATCTTGCAGAAAGTAGATTTACCGGATTTAAGTATGATCAGGATATCTGAATCTAAAATTCTACTGTCTTTTAGAACCTGTGTTTTAACAAGTAAGGTTTCAAAGCCAAAAATGATAGGAAGGGTCGAAGATCGGTCCTTAAGATAATAGATCTGGCTATTCTGGTTGGGATCAAAGATGGTGGTCTAAAAAAAGAACAAGATCAATGTACCACAATCTTGGATGGCAGTACAAAGAGTGTCTGGAATTCATTTGGCTTCAATTCTTTGCAATGTGCAAGGTAGAAATTTCAGCAGAGAAAAAGCATAGATCAGGGCATGCTTATCCTATAGCATCACCAGGTCATCTAATGCATGCTTGGGCAGGTCCTGTGTCCTGGAGGCAAATCTGAACTTGAGTCTCAACCTGGTCCACGAATTAGAACTTAACTTGGAGAAACAAAAGGGGTCTTTTTATGCAGGACAGGAAAGGTGTTGACCTGCTTCATTGATCGTTAGCTTTGCATAGCTGGGGTAAATAAATACTTTTACTGTCATCCACAGAAGCGGCAAAAAAAAAAAAAATTGTCTCCCACAATGGGTAGGCATAACAAGGCATTTTTACACTGTTGCTCTGATGACCATTACTTAAGTTAGAGGGCCCTTCAAATCTGAACAGAAAAAGGGTTATCTGAGATATAACCCAGCTAGAGCCCAGCACCATGTCACACATGAAGTTCAACACGATTATCATCTTGTTATTGCAATCAATAAGTTGGGTGTCAACTTCAGCAGCTAACAGATCTCTGCTTAGTGATTTAGACCTGTCAACCAAAGCAAGGTAAAAGAGGTGAGTATGTGAGATGCCTGATTGACAACTGGCTCCAGCTCTTAACAAGCAACTGAGAGCCAAAGTCAGCTGCACCCACTGCTCTCCTGCCCAGTGTTCCAGTAAGCGTTGGAGGGGTAGAGTGGAGTGTGGTGACTGACAGTCACTGCGCTCTGCTCTAAACAAACTGAGAACTGAGTGATCAGCAGTCATGTGAATTCTGAGTTATCAATCTTAAAGTGAGTATGTATCTTTGTTTTTTATCAAGTATCCCAAAACATATTCCTTATTAACTTTGCTAATGTTTAGCCATGTATTATTAGCTATAGAAAAATATTCATATGAAAAAAGCTTTTCAATGTGAATATTGATTTCAGAGTATCTACTATTTCTAGTATGTAGAATTAAATTTACTTAATGTATAAAGTAATAATTGTACTGAAAATGTTTAGTTTTTCAGTGTGTGTTTTGGCATGTCATATAGCTAGTGATAGAACAGATGATTTCGAAACACGTTTTTAAGAAACATTTACTACTTCTTAAGGATCATGTGCCCTTAAATGCAGTTGATAGTTGCTCCTTAACTCCTATCCCTGTTGTGTATGTCTTCTGCTTTTGTTCTATTGTCTGCACATTCCCTGCACCTAGGACACAGAGCTTCTTCCACAATCATTGCCAGTGTGGTCCAGTTTCTTCTGAGGAATGTTAGCTTTTTCAGTGATTGCAGTATGTCAGTACAATGGTAAAATAAGTTTTTGCTAAGTTGACGTAGATTTGACTTTCAGGTATATCCAGCTGAGCTCTGCATATTAAAGTGAGCACCAGAAAAGCTCAATAATTGAAGCAGAGCGCCAGCAGATAGTCTGCAATTTATATGTGCATTTAAAGAAAACTTCAAGCTAGAATCAATCTCTAGACCTCAAATATATGCCCTGCATTTATGGTCTACTGTATTAAGTTCAAGCATCCATTACACACCCAAGTCACAAAACCCATTTTCCCAAAATGATGGTAGTTTGCCCAGGTTTCTTGATCACTTTTCTTGCTTCAGTCTTCTGTTTGAATAATGAAGGAGCAGTAGCACACTAATTAAGTTATCCTATGCTTACACTGACAAGTACTATGCAATGATATAGAGTGTTGCTAGCTCACAGCGCTGTAATTCCCTCAGTGCGTGAGGCCTGGTGTGTAAGAAAATATGAAATTAAAGGCACCAGAAGTATTTAAAAAACACGTTTTGAATAACCAGTTAACTTGATCCAATGGTTTGCATGGAGTTTACCTTTTGAGAGGGAGGAGAGGAACATGAAAACACAAAGATTAAGATAGATGTAGGATAGCAAAGCATGGATAATGGCCAGTAAAAGATACAGAACAGTGCAAGATAGTGAGGCTGAACGTTTTTGAGAATGTTTACACAATAAGATGTAAAAAAAAAATCTGTTTACTGAATTCATCTGCACATGGTTGGATAACTGAACTAAAGTGAATAATCACACAATTTAGTTGGAACATTTTCAAGTCCTTTATTAAAATAGTGTAGTGTACAAGTCTCTGATAATGTCTGAATCCAGCCATACTTTATACAAGAGCGTTCATATTAAAACAATTCTTCGCTCTAGAAAAAAAAGCTATTTAAAGTCAGTAGCTACAAATTCTGTAGCTGTTGACTTTTAATAAAGGGACACTTACCTGCCCAGGGATCCAGTGCTGTCCTCACCCAAACTGGTTCTTCTCCAGTCTTCAGGGTCTTGGCTTTGGCATCTTTAGTGTGGAATGCGGACTGTGACAGCTTGTGGCTTCACAGCCGGCTTCCTACTGTACATGCGTGAGGCATCCTGTACTTTGAGAATGGTACCGCAGCCTTCTGGGACCTGTGATGTGTCCCAGAGGGGTGCTGGCAAAAAAGAGATACCCATCCCCCCCCCATAAAATAATGATCTGCCAAATGTGATAGAGGAGGGGGGAAGGAGGACCTAAAGCAAGACTTTCCCTTTTGGGTGAAGTTCCGCTTTAAACTGTTCTGCTCCTTTGATCTTTTATGATCCAAGGAAGACATGGAAGCTTTGCTTATAGCTTAGCGAATGTGGCAAAAATTAATTTAGCAAAGAATACCCAATCGCATGGAAGGAAAAAAAAAGTTTTTTTACTTGAACATGATTGGATGATGGAAGTCAGTGGTGTTTTGCCTCATTCACTAAGCTAGGGTAAAATTCCCTTGCAAAGTGAACATCCTTTTTACCTTTAGTAGATCAATGCCTATGAGTGCATGCTGGGTGGTACTGTTTTGCATTAATATGTGTGAGAATATAGACTACACGTTGGCCTTTTTTATTATAGGACATGTTGGGTAGGATGCAGTGAACTGCATATAATGTACCGTATTTGCCGGCGTATAAGACGACTGGGCGTATAAGACGACCCCCCTACTTTTCCTGCTAAAATTTAGTGTTTGAGCTATACTCGCCGTATAAGACTACCCCTCTTCCAATGCACACCAGTGGCAGGAATAGTGCCCCATCATTGGTATCAGTGGCAGGAATAGTGCCCCATCATTGGTATCAGTGGCAGGAATAGTGCCCCATCATTGGTATCAGTGGGAGGAATAGTGCCCCATCATTGGTATCAGTGGCAGGAATAGTGCCCCATCATTGGTATCAGTGGCAGGAATAGTGCCCCATCATTGGCATTAGTGGCAGGAATAGTGCCCCATCATTAGTATCAGTGGGAGGAATAGTGCCCCATCATTGGTGTCAGTGGGAGGAATAGTGCCCCATCATTAGTATCAGTGGGGGGAATAGTGCCCCATCATTGGTATCAGTGGCAGGAATAGGGCCCCATCATTAGTATCAGTGGGGGGAATAGTGCCCCATCATTGGTATCAGTGGGGGGAATGGTGCCCCATCATTGGTGTCAGTGGGAGGAATGGTGTCCCAACATTGGTGTCAGTGGGAGGAATGGTGTCCCATCATTGGTGTCAGTGGGGGGTGGAATAGTGCCCCATCATTGGTGTCAGTGGGGGGGGGGAATAGTGCCCCATCGTTGATGTCAGTGGGGGGGAGGAATAGTGCCCCATCGTTGGTGTCAGTGGGGGGGAGGAATAGTGCCCCATCGTTGGTGTCAGTGGGGGGGAGGAATAGTGCCCCATCGTTGGTGTCAGTGGGGGGGAGGAATAGTGCCCCATCGTTGGTGTCAGTGGGAGGAATAGTGCCCCATCGTTGGTGTCAGTGGGAGGAATAGTGCTCGATCATTGGTATCAGTGACACCAATGATGGGGCACTATTCCTCCCACTGACACTTGCTGACCCTGTTCTCGTATGGTGCTGCTGCAGCCAGCATATGTGGTTGCAGCAGCACCTCTACACTGACCACTTACCTGCTGGTCCTGCACTCGATTTTCGCGGGGCCGCTCGGCTCCACCCCCTCGCCGGTGATTGGCCGCCTGTGTGCCTTTCCTGAGCTACAGTTCTGGCGGCCAATCACTGGTGAGGAGGCGGAGCCGAGCAGCCGCACGAACATCCAGTGGCCGAACTGAAGGCGCAGCCGCGCTTCCTGGACCGGATCGTCGTGGGACCGGAACCAGGTAAGAAACAGCCGCTGCCCACCCCTGTACTTAGTGTCCCTTCCATTGGGGGAAGGGGGGGGCGGCAGCGGCAACGCGCCGCCCCCCTAAAAAGTGTCAGTATGCCGTATACCGGCGTATAAGACGACCCCCGACTTTTGAGAAGATTTTCAAGGGGTAAAAAGTCGTCTTATACGCCGGCAAATACGGTATGTATCAGCCATTTGGAGCTCTATGTCCTACAACATAACATAAAATTGTAGTAAAGCAATGGGACTTTTCAAGGCAATATCTGATCACATAAAAGTAATACTCCAGGAAACTTAAAAATCCATTGAATCCACACTGCAATGATCAACTGTTTGTTTTTGTCTGGGGGACTTACCCAATCCTTCAGTCCTGCAGGTTTCTCTGCACTGCTGGATCAGTTCCTACAGTCTCTTCTCCTCCATGTTCCAGGGGTCTAAGGTCCTCTGGTGTCATAAAGACTGTAGCTCTATACTGGATGTGAGGATGTCTGAGAAAAAAAAGTCTATCCACGTACATGGTGGAAAACTTTGCTTTGTTTTATTTTGGATGCATTTGTTAGGTTTATAATTTCTTAATTTGAGAAAAGGTGCTACTCATGTCAAATGTTGCAATAAATATTACTCACATAAATAATTCTAATAATATAAACAATATTCAACATCAAAAGATATCAAGATAAATGTTAAAGTGTCCATAAAAGAAAAAAGGCCGTATAGTAATCCCACACAGTAACTTTCCACACCATGTGCCCATAAAAGCCAGCAAAGACTGAGTGATCCAATAATCCAAATGTGTTCACAACATGCAGTGAGAGTAATAACTCACCAGATATTTAATATCAGAAGGCAAATCATATTCCACTATAGCAGAGTGGCCAGTGTCTGCACAGTCTTCTCCATGGCAATTTCTTGCATGCAGGGTATAACAGCACAAACACTCAAAGAGAGGCTTCTGTAGTGCAGCAAGTTTATTTAAAATCCAGAAAAGCATAAAAAATATATATATTGCACTCACACTCTACAGTGCCAGCGGCACTTTCAATGGGCATGGAATGAACCAAATACTGCGCACCACTGCTCGCTATATCTGAGCTGGCATGCGTTCTACCGGCCAGCTCCAACCATCAGAAGTGACGTATAGAAGGGAACAGAAGTGATGGCAATAGCTGGGCCTCAATGCATTTCGCATCATCAGGAAGCTCAGCCGTGGCCAACTTGGAAAGTCTTTTTATACCCATCCACCAAAAGGGATGTCTTAAATTTACATAATGCCCAATCGATCCAATAAATATATGAAAAGAGTGGCAATCTTGTATTAGATTCCTCCATTGCTTTGCATATACTTATAAAACCATATCAGTGAACATGCTTTATCTATCAAAGCTTAAAAAACTTTTTTAGTACATAAAAACTATTTTAAACGAAAAAAGGAGTCTAATGCCATCTAATGGCTATCAACATATCAGCAGCCACACCAGAATTCCCACACTCTCGTGGTCAAAGTACATAGCAATGGCCACATAATAACTTCTAGATACTGGATACTCATATGGTTGTCACCTAGAAGTGTCATGGAAATTTTGTATTGTTGGTCGAACTTTAAATGTGTCATATATTCGTGTTATTCATATGTCTCTCGTGTGGCTTAATTAAAGCTCTGAAGGCTGCAATTGGGCCATGCGCATGTACAATGTATGTATTACAGTACTCAGCTTGGTAATGGATGAGATGGCAGATCTGCGCTTATAGACCGGCGTGTATACCACCACGGCATTCGATGCGAATGTCGCTGGCAGTAGACCGTGGGCCTGTATCCACATATCAGCAGCATAGTACCACATGGGCTTCATAACGCAAGGCGCCAAGCGGTACGAACTCCACGTGTAGGCTTATGCATATCTTACAACCCATTACCAACTTGAAACTGTATCTTGGATGGATGTGTTTTAATAAAGATCGTATCGGGCCCATCCAGCTACAGACTGATATTTTTAGGGAATGCTTGTACAAAGAATTTACATACCAATAGAAGCTAGTAGGACAGGAAATATGACCTCAGATGGCTCATGGGGGGGAAGGGGAGGAGATATGCTCTCCACAGAGGGCTCATGGGAAGGGGAGGAAGTCTGCTGACCTCAGAAGGCTCATGGGGGAGGACCAGTGATAGATAATAGGAAAGGCTATGCTCCAATTGGAATGTACATCCTGTGTATAGGCACTCCCCATTGCATTGTTCGGTGGGAGGGGATTGACTTTATTCATGTGGGGGGCATGTGTGTATTTTTAATAAAACAGAGAGCTGAGTCTGAAACCAGCCCTTATGTGAATTGCAACACCATCCTGAGAGTGTCGTTTGATCATTCTAGGGTAACGGAGCTCCACCCCCACATCTCAACAGAGCTAAAAGTAGTTGGATGGGCAGGAATCGTGTAGTTTAGCTGCAGTCATGGTAAGCAAGATTCGCACAGCTTTATGGGGGATTTCTGCGCATCCAACTGCGAGTACTCACGGTAAGGAGAAATTCGTTAAAGCGAATTTCCAAGACAGTTTGGCGAGCCTGGTGGATACTAACGCGTATTCTTGCATAGCTAACCAAGAACGAGGGGGGAATGGGCCATCATGAACTAGCAAAAAGTATGCCGGCACATTTCAGGTCTCTCTGCCATTAAGAGGATCGCTTTTTGCGCGTTCGTGTGGCTGATTTCGCTCTCTGTTAGCTAACAAGAATTACCGCTTAGCAAGGACCTAGTTTTTTTTGTCCTAAACTCTTGATTTGTGGGTGAAAGACAAGGGTTTGTCTCCGCGGAGAGCAGCAGAGGGGTGGGTTTGGTTGGCTGGATTTGGTCAAGTTTAAAAATCTTCCAACCAAAAATTAAACGGGTATATGTTTTAGTGGGTAAAAGTTGTTGCATAGTGTTAGGTAAGTATTTGTGGGTTGTAGGTACTGTGGTGATTGCTTTACCCCCTCCACGTGAGGTAATTATTACAGTGCTGAAAGGTTTAGGTTAATTGTTAACTGCTGTAAGATCTCTGTGTGTATGTAGTCTGTGCAGTGTTTTGTGGTACTACTGCTCCCAGCAAGCATGCAGCAGGGGGTCCTTTCTGTTACATGTGCATGTTAGTGTGATATGTTGGTGTTTTATGTCTGTTCTGTGATTGTGCCAAATTGTGTTGTATGTGTACTGCATATTGTTGTGTAATTGCCCAGTGTATGTTCTGTCCAAAAGTCTGTTTTATGTAAGAGGTTAGAGGCAATTTTGAGGCTAGTTTCTACCATGTGCTTCCCTGTGGGGGGGCCATTCTAGTTTCTACCATGTGCTTCCCTGTGGGGGGGCCATTCTAGTTTCTACCATGTGCTTCCCTGTGGGGGGGCCATTCTAGTTTCTACCATGTGCTTCCCTGTGGGGGGGCCATTCTAGTTTCTACCATGTGCTTCCCTGTGGGGGGGCCATTCTAGTTTCTACCATGTGCTTCCCTGTGGGGGGTCATTTTCTTGACTAACCACATGTGCTCCTTTTGTTTGGTGGCCATTTTGTTGAGTACCACATGTGCAGTAATCTCTATGCAATGTGCATGAAGTTTCCTATATTCATTTGAGCCATATTGTGTTTTTAATCCAAATTTTTTAGTTTCATTTGTTTGCTTTTAGCTTTAAATTTGCGTATTGCCAGCCAATTTAAAGTGTGTTAAGCGAGTTTTCCCCTCACGTGTTCCACATTTAGTGAGCGCGGTGAAGTCTGGGTTTTTGCACATAGATTTCTTGTATAGTGATTATGTTTTTCTTGTGTTTTTCCTGTTAAAAGTAGTTCCTTATTGTAAAGCGGGTTTGTTTTAAGCTGCTGTGTCACGTGTTTCGCGTCCAGCAGACTTTTTGTGTAAACGGTTTTAGGTGGTTGCAGTGAAGATTGCGTGTGTAGCGCAGTTCGTTTAGCGGTGCTGGTATGAGTGATTTTTGCGTCAACAACAAGGTTACTTTTGGCGCAGTTTTTCGGTTTACCTCTGTGTAATTGTTTTACTGTGAAACGTCCCGTGTTTTTCATAAGGATCCACTTTGTCCTTTTTAACGGTTTTTTTAGGTTGAGAAGGGGTTTTTCTGTGTGTATTAGGAAAGTTTTTTCTTTACACAAATTTCCTAAAGGTCAGTTAGCAGGTTTCTGGCCAACCAGTGACCCCTAAGTAACATCCAAGAACCCCTCTTTTTGTTTTGACTTGTGTTAGCTACTGTGTGCAGGGAGAGAAAAGCCACTTTCATCATTGTGCGGTGTGGCCTGCCAAACACAGTGGGTGATGAGAACCACATAAATTACGCTGTGCGAGTGGGTGGTTCAGGGAAGTATAACACTTAGCCTGGTTACCACAAACACTTCGGGTGGTCAGGATCACATAAATTGCGCTGTGGGAGTGGGAGGTGTGCTCTCAGTCTGACCGCCACTTGATGCGCTTCGGGTGATCGATAAGTATCACATAAATTACGCTGTGCTGGGAAAGTGGTGGAATCAGGCCTCTCGGTAGGATCCCACCGAGTGCTCCAGGGGGTAAACAGGTACCCGGACGCGGGATATATACCAGTGACTAGTCACGATGGGCAGTAGTCAGTCCATGAAGAGAGAGGGGGAAGCAGCCCTCTTCAGGGTAAGGACAGCTGCACAACTGATGAAGGTGAGTTTGGGGGGGAAGTCTACAGAACCCCTCAAAAGGTGGAATAAATGGTCGAAGGGTACCAGATGGGAAATTCCCTGGGAAGGTACATTTGACGCATGGAGGTGGGAAAAATTCATCTCTGAATTTGAACCACGGATGCAGGCGTCAGAACTAGAGATCGCACAGCTATGGCTTCACAGGTCAATCCGATTAGGGAAGCAGGGCATACATAAACTGGTGTCTGTCCGGAAGAACCAGGTGATGTATACCTGGCCTCCAGAGGGAATAAAACAGGAGGATCCAGTGTCAGAGGTGGAGGAAGCTCTTTCAGGGCTGACTCTACTAAGGCAGGCAGGATCAGGGTCTGCTGGGGTTCCCGAACAACCAACAGTGGGTGAGATAAGTATAACTGCACCTGTCTCTTCTGTTAGTGACATCACTCTTGATGTACCTTCTGTGTCTTCTGTATCTATGCCTCAGCCTCTACCTCTACCTCTACCTCTCCCTTCTTCCTGCTTCACCCCAGCTCCTTCTGTTTCCAACTATGAAGTCTTCTCAACAACAGATTTACAGACTATCTGTGAATCAAGGGGAATAGACACCCGGTTAAGAAACAGGGCGGATTGCATCAAAGCGCTACGAACCACTGATCAGACCCCTGCGCCCCAGCTATACCCTGATCTGAGGGACCTCAAACCTGAAGGTGCAGTAAGCGAGGTGGTTAATCTAAGCCCACCGATGAAGCTGGGCCAGCCCTTGCACTCTTCCCAGACCGAGGCCTATCCAGTCAGAGTGCAGCAATTTGAAGGTCCTCCCAATGCACGGGGGGAACGGACTTTAGGGGAACGGGTAGTTTGGCATGTCCCCTTCACCCCAGCAGAGATCCGCACTATTCTGGCTGAGCTCCCGGACTATCGAGTCAATCCGAGAGGATTTGCTCGAATGTTTGGACAAAACCAGTTCAGCTATGGTATGAGCGGGTCAGATTGTGCGCAG
The DNA here is from genome assembly GCF_062004578.1 of Staurois parvus. Classification (NCBI taxonomy): domain Eukaryota; kingdom Metazoa; phylum Chordata; class Amphibia; order Anura; family Ranidae; genus Staurois; species Staurois parvus. The sequence continues at coordinate 7,938,770 of NW_028317979.1, read as the reverse complement.
ATCCTGCGGGCTAAGGTGGGCATGGAAGTGGCCAGTACAGTGATTGCAGGGTGCTCTATAACCACTCATGAGGAGATGACTTCAGGGGGAAAAGAGTTCTGTACACAGCTAAAGGCAAAGCTTCCAGAAATGTATGGTGCTACCTCTACTACGGACATGATGAAGCTCACCCAGGGTCCTAATGAGGAAAGCGCCTGCTTCTGGCGCCGTCTCAAGCAGACAGCACTGGATGCGGATCTGGAAGTTGGACCTGATGCTCCAACTGAAGGGGTAAAGGTGACCGCGACGCACATTCTGTTGCGGGCCAAATTTTTGGAAGGCATCAATATTAAAATTCGGGAAAGGCTGGTTCTGGCCCGACCCGAATATAATGAGATGTCTATCCCTGCTATCCTTTCCACCCTTGCGGCAATAGAGAGGGAAATGGATAGAAGAAAACAAGACAAGGCCAAAGTTCTTATGTCCCAGACCCCACACGAAAAACCAAGGGATCTGGGTCACAGGAAGGATAGGCCCCCACCCAGGTGCTTCCAGTGCCACCATGAGGAGGAGCTGTCCCCAATTACCTAAAGGTCGGTGGCAGTTCATTCCTGATGAGTCCTCCGCCCCTATGACCACCATGGTAAGTAACTCCTATGAATCCTCATAGGAAGTTGACAAATCGATGTCGGCCCAGATCCATCTTTTTCTAGAGGAATTAAAATATCCCCTCCCTTGCCTCACCGACACCGGTGCAGCAAGAACGGTCCTGCGAAAACAGGACATCCAAGGCAAGGTACCCCTCTCAGGGGAAAGCCCTCCTAACCCCTACTAACCTCACTATCAAACGATGCACTATTCTTAACCCAGCTTCTCTTCTTCCTGTGTTGGAAGATGAGAAGGGGGGGGGGGACAGCAATGACAGTGCTGAATTTTGCAACACGACTAACAATACTAACACCTCTTCTGCTAACATGTCTTCTTTGTCCACTATTAACCTCTCTTCCAAAGGACACGACTGCATTTCTTTGGTGGAACTGGAGTCAGCGGCGACACACCCCATATCATCCCGAGAGTAACGGTAAGGTTGAACGTCTTCCGATACCCAAAAACCTTGGCCTGAGTGTCCCCCCATTGCCCCCTATTCCATCCGGAATGCCCCTCGGCAACCACATGGGCTGTCACCCTACGAGGTGTTGTTTGGGGGACCTCCCAAAACAGGGTTGTACTTTCCTCAACAGTTGTCGTCTTTGCATTCACAGCTTACAGGTTATGTGCAATCTCTGCAACGGGAGCTGCAGAAGATACACCATCTGGTTCGCGAATCGCTCCCCGATCCAAATGCAATAACTGGTGTTCTTTCTATTGAGCCAGGTGATTGGGTCGTCCTAAAGAAACATCAAAGAACCGGACTCGAGCCACGGTTCACCGGACCATACCAAGTCCAGCTGACGACACCTACCTCACTCAAACTCGAGGGACGAGACAACTGGGTGCACGCAAGCCACTGCAAGAAGCTTTTCAGCTACACCAGAGAATGAGGGGTGTCATTTTCCTTTTTCTTTTTGTTTGTATGTCATACATGTGTGTGAACGGAGGAAAAGACGGCAGATACCCCAACCTTTTATTTAAAATGCACCTGCGTTTAGCCAGAACCGCCAACAAAACCAACTGTTGGGTATGCTCTAAGCCCCCACCCAGTCATCACATGTCCGCAATGGCCGCTGTTCATGCCCTATATGACATCCGCGTCGGCATGAAAAAGCAAGGGACCCCTGGTCAGCCCCCACGTAGACATTTGTCGGTAGAACTTAATGACAAATTTTTAGCAGGTAACATCAGTTTTAGCACCAATATTAGCTCTAGCTCCTGTAGGACCCTCGTCAGTCCATTATGGGTAACTGGGCAGCTAGGCAGCCCTCAGGTGTGCTTTAACATCAGCTTTGGCACAGGTAACAAGTTTGTTGGGACTACCACCTGTGAGGGAGGTATAACTGTCAATCTGACTAACCAGACTTCCTTTCTGAGTAACAACACTGACCGACCAGACCACGTTTGTTGGAAGGACGGATGTGATGTGCAGACTGAGGGAGCAATCCCCCAGTCTGTGCAACTGTTGCTCAGTGCCAGAGGCCGAACGAGGAACTCCTCCTGCTCTGCTCTGACAGGTCCATACTATTTTCTGTGTGGTTCGGCAGCCTATAGAACATTTCCCCAGAACGCGAAAGGTTCGTGTGCCCTCATAAAGCTAGTCCCAGCATCCTATGTAGTGATGGATCATGAAGAGTTGATGGTCCACAAGAAGGTAAGGATGGCAGGGAGAGTTCACAGGGAGCTGTTCTCTGAGGGCGACCAGGCATGGGCTTGGTTCCCCTCATGGACAGGATGGAGAATAGAACTTATGAAGCGCCTGAACAATTTTTCTGTCATCGTGGATAGTATGTTTAACGAGACCGTAGAGGCTGTCAAAGAAATTGCCCAAGAACAACGGCAGATGGGAATTTTAGTGCTTCAGGAGAAGATGGCCCTTGATTATCTTTTAGCCGCCAAAGGGGGGTTCTGTGAGTTCATCGGAGAGGATTGTTGTACTTGGATAGAAGACACCGATGACAAGGTCCAGGCCCATATGGACAAAGTTAGTGAACTACAGGGAAAAGCTAGAGCTATAGCTAGTGAGGGTTGGAATCCGTTCAAGGGTTTGGGAGGATTGGGAGATTTCCTGTTCTCCATCGGATCTTGGTTGAAGGAAGTGGGAGTATATGTCCTGATGCTTCTCTTTTTCATCTGCCTTTTATATGCCGCGGTGAGATGTTCCTGTTGCCTCATCGACCGTGTAAGCCAAGCTCGGGCAGACGACCACATCTCCATGCCCGCTCCTGGGATCCCACTCCAACCACTGATCGGAGGAAGACCTCACCAACCAACCACCTTCTCTACAGATTACGTCCTGGCTTCCCTCTAATTTATCTCCCTGAAGACCCCATTCTCCAAGACCTTCAAGCAAGCTTCAAGCCTCATCATGGTTTGTGTCTGCGATTTGGAAAACTGTCTGGGTCGAGACCAGCCTTGTGTGGCCCCGTCTGCAGGGGCAATTTGAGAATCTGTTGCTGGATCTCCCCAGACCACCGTGGGATCACAAGCCTTATTCATACCACAAGTCTGTTTGTGGTTTTTGCAAGAGCCTTCCTGTAGTGAAGGTTCCAACGCTCTTGAGGATCATTGCTTCAATCAAGCCTGTTTGCGTCGAGTCTGCGTCGGGTCTTGTTGTTTCAGGTACCCCGTGGAGCTTTATTCTCAGGGACAACTACAGGAACTCTTTGAGGTTTTGAGACTACACCCATCAAGCTGAAGAAGATCAAGAAGGGACACGAGGAGAATATGATAAAACAGGAGGGAATGTCATGGAAATTTTGTATTGTTGGTCGAACTTTAAATGTGTCATATATTCGTGTTATTCATATGTCTCTCGTGTGGCTTAATTAAAGCTCTGAAGGCTGCAATTGGGCCATGCGCATGTACAATGTATGTATTACAGTACTCAGCTTGGTAATGGATGAGATGGCAGATCTGCGCTTATAGACCGGCGTGTATACCACCACGGCATTCGATGCGAATGTCGCTGGCAGTAGACCGTGGGCCTGTATCCACATATCAGCAGCATAGTACCACATGGGCTTCATAACGCAAGGCGCCAAGCGGTACGAACTCCACGTGTAGGCTTATGCATATCTTACAGCCCATTACCAACTTGAAACTGTATCTTGGATGGATGTGTTTTAATAAAGATCGTATCGGGCCCATCCAGCTACAGACTGATATTTTTAGGGAATGCTTGTACAAAGAATTTACATACCAATAGAAGCTAGTAGGACAGGAAATATGACCTCAGATGGCTCATGGGGGGGAAGGGGAGGAGATATGCTATCCACAGAGGGCTCATGGGAAGGGGAGGAAGTCTGCTGACCTCAGAAGGCTCATGGGGGAGGACCAGTGATAGATAATAGGAAAGGCTATGCTCCAATTGGAATGTACATCCTGTGTATAGGCACTCCCCATTGCATTGTTCGGTGGGAGGGGATTGACTTTATTCATGTGGGGGGCATGTGTGTATTTTTAATAAAACAGAGAGCTGAGTCTGAAACCAGCCCTTATGTGAATTGCAACACCATCCTGAGAGTGTCGTTTGATCATTCTAGGGTAACGGAGCTCCACCCCCACATCTCAACAGAGCTAAAAGTAGTTGGATGGGCAGGAATCGTGTAGTTTAGCTGCAGTCATGGTAAGCAAGATTCGCACAGCTTTATGGGGGATTTCTGCGCATCCAACTGCGAGTACTCACGGTAAGGAGAAATTCGTTAAAGCGAATTTCCAAGACAGAAGGCAATTACTATAAAAACATCCATCTAAAATTATTACTTGATACAAGGGAGACTAAAGAGAATAAATATAACTAAAAATTACTTGTCGATGTTCAAGCCTGATTGAGCAAGGGTATTAAGTGCAAAAATTCATCTGGTTTCATTCTGAGACACCTTTTTGCGCATATCAATGCCCCTCCGGTGCTTAAAAATTATATCTATTCCTCAGAAAGTCAATAAAGTGGGGTCCTTATTCTGCATCATTCTAGAATAGTTGGACACATTGTGTTGTTTATGTTCTTTCTTTATATTAGTTATATGTTCATAAATTATTTTTGGCAAACATCTTGTGGTCCTCCCTACATAGTTCAAAGCACAAGAACAGGACAAGAGGTATGTGTCAAATCTAGAACTGCAGGTGATAAACTTGTCAAATTTTAATTATTTTTCATTAGATGAATGAAACACTTCTCTTCTATATTTATTCTGAGTGGTCTTACATGACATACACCTTACATCTAAAAAACCCAGCCCTTTCTAAAAATGTAATATTTTTCTTGGGGGGGGGGGGGTCTAAAACATTTTTAACAATAATATTTAAATAATAAGAAACCTGGGGCTTTCTTGTGTATGAAAGATGGCTCATTTGGGAGAATAGTCCTTAAGGTATTATCTTTAAGCAAAATAGGCCAAAACTTCCTAATACTCTTCCCAACCTGCCTATACTGTAGGTTGAAGCCTGTGATAAAACCCAGTTCTGCCTTCCTGTTACTATTACATTTAGGTCTCTCTGAAGAAGTTTCTCTCTCTTTATCTTTCCAACGTCCTCTCTTACTTTTTCTAACTTCTTATAATCCTTTTCCTGAAATCTTTGTATGAGCATATCTGTATGGGAAATAAAATCAGCATAATTATCACAATTCTATTTGATATGTACAAACCGACCTTTAAGTAACGCCTTAATCTACCCAGGATGGTGGCAATTATGTGTAGAAATATACCCATTTCTTTCAACCTCTTAGTGCAAGTAGCCAATTTGTTTCCTATTTTGTATTTTTCTAAATCAAAAAACTGTACTTTTTCATTACTCCATTTTCCTGTCAACTTGATATCATACACATTACAGTTAAGATGGGAGAGGAAGTGTTGCAGTTCCCGCTTCCCAAATAAACACAATGTCATCAATAAATCCATAATATAATTTTAATTGTGGCCAAATTTTGAAAAAACTTCACCCTCCTCCTATTTGTTAAGAAAGATGTTTGCCACTAGAGATGAGCAAATTATTCAAAAATTCGGTTTGGCTGATTCGCCGAATTCGCTGATTAAATTCGCTTCGTGCCGAATATATTCGCTGCGAATTTAACTTATAAAAAGGGTGTTTCTAGGCTTCAGAGAGCCTTTATATTAGTGCAGAACACTGTACCTTTAATTTAAATGCCCTTGGAGTCTGCTGGGGAAGAGAAATAATACTGTCAGTCAGTATGACATGCAGATGCGTGCCGTCGATCTTAGAATCACCGCACACTTCACTCATTTGGGCAGTCACGGGGCCAAAACCAGAGTGTGGAGCCACAGTGTGGCGGTGGAGGCAGCAGCAATGGGAGGCCATACAGCACCCTATGACAAAATGGAACCCACCAGCAGTGTGAGGAGACCTGAAAGTGGCATATGGCAGAGTGTGGCGATGGAGACAGCAGCAATGGGAGGCCGTACAGGGACACATGACACACTCTGGACCTGGCAGCAGCATGAGGAGGCGGCACAGGGGCCCATGACAGATTACGGGCCTGGCAGCAGCATGAGGAGTCGGTACGGGGGCCCATGGCAGATTACGGGCCTGGCAGCAGCATGAGGAGGCGGTACAGGGGCCCATGGCAGAGTGGCGGAGCGTAAGCAGCCAAAATTGAAGGCCATACAGAGGCCTATGTTAAAAAGTCCCCCCAGCAGCAGCGTGGGGAGATGACTATCAAGAGTCCAATGGCAGAGTGGCGGAGCAGAAGCAGCTTCAATTGAAGGCCATACACAGGCCTAGGCTAAAAAGCGGAAGCCGTCAGCAGCGTGAGCAGACGACAGAGACACATGGCGCAGGGTGGCGGTGGATGCAGCAGTATTCGGAATCCAAACACAGGCCTCGGTTAAAAAGCGGAAGCCGTCAGCAGCGTGAGCAGAGGACAGAGGCACATGGCGCAGGGTGGCGGTGGAGGCAGCAGCAATGGAAGGCCATACAGCACCCTATCACAAAATGGAACCCACCAACAGTGTAAGGAGACCTGAAAGTGGCACATGGCGCAGGGTGGCGGTGGAGGCAGCAGTATTCGGAAGCCATACACAGGCCTAGGTTAAAAAGCGGAAGCCGTCAGCAGCGTGAGCAGACGACATAGACACATGGCGCAGGCTGGCGGTGGATGCAGCAGTATTCGGAAGCCAAACACAGGCCTCGGTTAAAAAGCGGAAGCCGTCAGCAGCGTGAGCAGACGACAGAGGCACATGGCGCAGGGTGGCGGTGGAGGCAGCAGCAATGGAAGGCCATACAGCACCCTATCACAAAATGGAACCCACCAACAGTGTAAGGAGACCTGAAAGTGGCACATGGCGCAGGGTGGCGGTGGAGGGAGCAGTATTCGGAAGCCAAACACAGGCCTCGGTTAAAAAGCGGAAGCCGTCAGCAGCGTGAGCAGACGACAGAGGCACATGGCGCAGGGTGGCGGTGGAGGCAGCAGTATTCGGAAGCCATACACAGGCCTAGGTTAAAAAGCGGAAGCCGTCAGCAGCGTGAGCAGACGACAGAGACACATGGCGCAGGGTGGCGGTGGATGCAGCAGTATTCGGAAGCCAAACACAGGCCTCGGTTAAAAAGCGGAAGCCATCAGCAGCGTGAGCAGACGACAGAGGCACATGGCGCAGGGTGGCGATGGAGGCAGCAGCAATGGAAGGCCATACAGCACCCTATCACAAAATGGAACCCACCAACAGTGTAAGGAGACCTGAAAGTGGCACATGGCGCAGGGTGGCGGTGGAGGCAGCAGTATTCGGAAGCCATACACAGCCCTAGGTTAAAAAGCGGAAGCCGTCAGCAGCGTGAGCAGACGACAGAGGCACATGGCGCAGGGTGGCGGTGGAGGCAGCAGCAATGGAAGGCCATACAGCACCCTATCACAAAATGGAACCCACCAACAGTGTAAGGAGACCTGAAAGTGGCACATGGCGCAGGGTGGCGGTGGAGGCAGCAGTATTCGGAAGCCATACACAGCCCTAGGTTAAAAAGCGGAAGCCATCAGCAGCGTGAGCAGACGACAGAGGCACATGGCGCAGGGTGGCGGTGGATGCAGCAGTATTCGGAAGCCAAACACAGGCCTCGGTTAAAAAGCGGAAGCCGTCAGCAGCGTGAGCAGACGACAGAGGCACATGGCGCAGGGTGGCGGTGGAGGCAGCAGCAATGGAAGGCCATACAGCACCCTATCACAAAATGGAACCCACCAACAGTGTAAGGAGACCTGAAAGTGGCACATGGCGCAGGGTGGCGGTGGAGGCAGCAGTATTCGGAAGCCATACACAGGCCTAGGTTAAAAAGCGGAAGCCGTCAGCAGCGTGAGCAGACGACAGAGACACATGGCGCAGGGTGGCGGTGGATGCAGCAGTATTCGGAAGCCAAACACAGGCCTCGGTTAAAAAGCGGAAGCCGTCAGCAGCGTGAGCAGACGACAGAGGCACATGGCGCAGGGTGGCGGTGGAGGCAGCAGTATTCGGAAGCCATACACAGGCCTAGGTTTAAAACTGGAACCCAGCAGCGTGAGCAGACGACAAAGACACACATGGCAGAGGATGGATCTGGCAGCAGTATGAGAAGGCGGTACAGGGGCCCGTGGCACAGTGTGGTGATGGGGGCTACAGCAACTGGATGCCAGAAAGTGGCCGATAGGGCTATATACTGCATGGAATTATAAAGTTGTAAAGACGGCGGCCTATAAGGCTATACACACTATAACAATCATGACTTGATTGACCATTGGCCTATAAGGCTATACACAGCATGAATATCATGACTTATTCTGAGAGTGGTTTGGAAGGCTATATACAAAACGTAATTCATGAGCTGTCCGGACAGCGGACAATAAGTACATATATACAAATCAATTCATCAGCTGTCCAGCCAGCGGCCTCAAAGGCGACACATATAGAAAGCAATTCATGAGCTGTTCAGACAGCGGCCTCTAAGGCGACAGATATACAAAGCAATTCCCGAGGTGTTCAGGGAGCGGCCTGAACGGCTAGGTTATTAGGTCAGTTGTGTCAGGAACTGGTGGTTTGAAATCCAGACTAATCCACGCCTGATTCATTTTTACAAACGTGAGTCTCTCCACACTTTGGGTGGACAGTCGTGTCCTCCGCGGAGTTACAATACCTCCTGCCGCACTAAACACGCGCTCCGATGCCACGCTACTGGCCAGGCATGACAGCCTTTCAAGGGCAAATTCAGCTAGTTGGGGCCAAAGGTCAAGTTTCGTTGCCCAGTAGTCAAGGGGATTGTCTACCTCGGTTGGCAGGGTGCTGTCCAAGTAGGCCCAAGCCTGTTGTTTGATGTCCTGCTCCAGGTCCACCTGATGCTGCTGCTGCTGCGGCTGGTTAGTAGTTTCCTCACTGCGCTGGTGAAGAAAGCTACTCATCATCGACTGCAGACTGAGGCAGCCGCTGCTGGTGGAGCTGCCACTGCTCCTACCACCCCACCCCTCCCCTGTTGCCATGGCAGCGGAACGCGAGCGCACAGGGCCCACAGTGTCTGAGGATGGACGTTGGCGCAGAAAGGCAGAGACCAACTGACTACATAGGTGGTTTTTATAATACTTTATTTTGGCCTCCCTCTCAGCAGGTGTGAAAAAGGCCACCATTTTTGAACGGTAGCGAGGGTCCAACAAGGTGGACAGCCAAAAGTCATCCCTCTGTCTGATGGTTATTATTCGGCTGTCGCTACGCAAGCAACCGAGCATGCTATGGGCCATTTGAGCCAAGGAATGCGAGGGACTCCCTGCCTCCTTCTCCACAGCATACTGCCACGGTGCGTCTGGGTCCTTTGTCTCCTCCTCCTCCTCTACCAGATGCTCCTGCTCCTCCACTCCTGTCCGCTGAGTGGAAAAACCACCCATTTCACTCAATAATTCCTGAGCACCAATGTCCTCCTCTACCTCCTCCTCTTCTTCCTGTCCTGCCCCCACAGGGGTCATGTGGCGTTGAGATCTGTGCGCCACGTCTACCGCACCCTGACCAGCCATTGTTAACAGCATTTGTTCCAGGACGTGCAACAGAGGAATGACGTCGTTCATCCCATAGTCCTGCCGACTCACGAATAGCGTGGCCTCCTCAAAGGGCCTGAGCAAGCGGCAGGTGTCACGCATGAGCTGCCAATGGCTGACATCTAAGTTAAACAGGGGAGTACCTTTATCCTTGTAACATCAGGAAATCGGTGATGGCCTTTCGCTGTTCGTAAAGGCGGTCTAACATATGTAGGGTTGAATTCCACCTTGTTGCAACGTCGCAGATCAGGCGATGCTGTGGAATTCCGTTCTGCCGCTGCAGCTCAAGGAGGGTGTGCTTTGCGGTGTAGGAATGTCTGAAATGCATGCAAAGTTTACGTGACATTTTAAGGATGTCTTGCAGTGGGATGGTGGATTTTAGGAACCGCTTGACAACCAGATTGAACACGTGAGCCATGCATGGCGCATGGCACAACCTTCCTTGACGCAGAGCAGACACCATGTTCTTTCCGTTGTCGGTCAACATGGTTCCGATTTTCAGTTTGCGCGGAGATAGCCATCTGTCGATTTCTCTGTTCATTACACTCAGAAGTTCCTCCCCGTGTGACTACGTTCGCCAAGGCATACCAGGTGCAGCACAGCGTGACACCGTTGCGCCCTGCACATGTGATATGCCGGTCGGGTAATGGGACTTGGCACGGGGGTGGCGGCTGAGGACACGGCGGAAGAAGAGGTGGTAGAGGTGGACATCTTTGCTGGACCAAGAACGTGCAAACGTGGAGGCAAAAGCGGCGTGACCTGTCCAAGTTGCTGGTGCGGCTGTGCCGGCACCACGTTCACCCAGTGGGCCGTAAATGACATGTACTGTCCCTGACCGTAGTTACAGCTCCACATGTCGGCGCTGCCGTGCACTTTGGCAGAGACCGACATGCTCAAAGACTGGCCCACCATCTCTTCTACATGTGAATGCAGGGCTGGCACTGCCTTTTTGGCGAAGAAATGACGGCTTGGCACTCTCCACCGCGGCTCGGCACAAGCCATCATTTCTCGGAAAGGTGCTGAGTCCACCACTTGGAAAGGGAGGGACTGCAGCACCAGCAACTTGGACAGGAGGACGTTCAGCTTCTGCACCGTCGGGTGCGTGCTCGCAAACTGTTGTCTCTTGGAAACGGATTCCAAGAAAGACTGCTGACGGAATCCGTGAAGAGGAGTAGCAGGAGAATGAGCATCTGAACGAGTGGAAGATGGCAACGAGCGACAACTCCCCTCAGCAGAAGTGTTGGAGCCTTGACTGGCTGATAGAGGGCGATTGACGTTGGGTGACGGAGCAAGTAACGGAGCGGGTGATGGAGCGGGGGCTGGGGCAGGCAGAACCGCCGTATCTTTATCACGGTTTTCCCAGGCCACCGAATGGCGACGCTGCATATGCTGATGCAACGCTGTAGTCCCAACATTGGCCCCCTGGCCACGCTTGACTTTCTGGCCACATAGTCGACATACGGCTACGTTTACTTCCTCGGGCGGCTTGACGAAAAATTGCCACACCGCCGAGTAGGAAACTTTGCCCCCGCTACTCCTCACTGGCTGACTGCTACTTCCTCCGTGCACACCGGCACCACTACTGGCCATGGTGGTAGGCTGCAGTGGAGCTGGTGCTCTACTCCGTGGCCGTTTGGCTCCACTGACACTGCTGCGACCCTGCTGCCTCCTGGGCAACCCACCGACTGTTTTGCTCGCTGGCAAGCTGGCACCCTCTTCTCCTGATGATGCAGAAGCAATAGCCTGATGACGACGAGGCTGCCAAGTGCGATCAGCCTCATCATCATCAATTAGGGTCTCCGCGTCACTACTAGCCCCCTCGGCTGCGTGTGGGTCAGGAGACAGACCTGTCTCTAGACCGGCTACCGAGCCACTCTCTTCGCCAGTACTTCTTCGCCTGGCTGCTGAAGAGGCGGATGTCTTCCCCCGTTCCTGGCCGCCCTCTGTTAGCTCTTCCTCACTGTACAGTGGGGCTGAGCCCACAGCATGTGATACTTCGCTTGGTGAGGGAACACCAAAGGACAGGGGCAGGTCGAGGACACGTGATTTCAGTGGGCTTGCTCCCGGGCCATGCCAACTAACGGTTGTGTCTGAAGTACCCACCGACCATTGGCTGTAGGTGTCAGAGGTGACCTGGGAAGAGGAAGACGACCGAGTCAACCAATCGATGACGGCAGGGTTGTCGGTGGAGACACGACCGCTGGATGACACCGGGAGCACTGGCCTCTGGCTGCGACTAGTGCTGCCTCGACCCCTTCCTCTGCTGCCACGTCTGCTCGCTCCTGAAACATTGCCTCCTCTGCCACTCCTCTGCGTGTTGTCTGACATACTCTTTAATTCAATAAGCACCCCAAAAATAAAACCGGATTTAACTCTTTGAACGTACAATAGTGGTTGTGAAGCAGAAAGTCAGTTTATTTAGCACAATCGGTCAATTGCAGCTTGCCGTTGGCTGGAAACTGTACGTTTATGTCACTGGAATGCACTAATCACCCAAAAAATATTACCGCCACCCGGCGTGTAAATGGATCTAACTCTTTGAACGTACAATAGTGGTTGTGAAGCAGAAAGTCAGTTTATTGTACACAATCGGTCAATTGCAGCTTGCCGTTGGCTGGAAACTGTACGTTGCTGTCACTGGAATGCACTAATCACCCAAAAAATATTACCGCCAGCCGGCGTGTAAATGGATCTAACTCTTTGAACATACAATAGTGGTTGTGAAGCAGAAAGTCAGTTTATTTAGCACAATCGGTCAATTGCAGCTTGCCGTTGGCTGGAAACTGTACGTTTATGTCACTGGAATGCACTAATCACCCAAAAAATATTACCGCCACCCGGCGTGTATATGGATTTAACTCTTTGAACATACAATAGTGGTTGTGAAGCAGAAAGTCAGTTTATTTAGCACAATCGGTCAATTGCAGCTTGCCGTTGGCTGGAAACTGTACGTTTATGTCACTGGAATGCACTAATCACCCAAAAAATATTACCGCCACCCGGCGTGTAAATGGATCTAACTCTTTGAACGTACAATAGTGGTTGTGAAGCAGAAAGTCAGTTTATTGTACACAATCGGTCAATTGCAGCTTGCCGTTGGCTGGAAACTGTACGTTTCTGTCACTGGAATGCACTATTCACCCAAAAAATATTACCGCCACCCGGCGTGTAAATGGATCTAACTCTTTGAACGTACAATAGTGGTTGTGAAGCAGAAAGTCAGTTTATTTAGCACAATCGGTCAATTGCAGCTTGCCGTTGGCTGGAAACTGTACGTTTATGTCACTGGAATGCACTAATCACCCAAAAAATATTATCGCCACCCGGCGTGTATATGGATTTAACTCTTTGAACGTACAATAGTGGTTGTGAAGCAGAAAGTCAGTTTATTGTACACAATCGGTCAATTGCAGCTTGCCGTTGGCTGGAAACTGTACGTTTATGTCACTGGAATGCACTAATCACCCAAAAAATATTACCGCCACCCGGCGTGTAAATGGATCTAACTCTTTGAACGTACAATAGTGGCTGTGAAGCAGAAAGTCAGTTTATTTAGCACAATCGGTCAATTGCAGCTTGCCGTTGGCTGGAAACTGTACGTTTATGTCACTGGAATGCACTAATCACCCAAAAAATATTACCGCCAGCCGGCGTGTAAATGGATCTAACTTTTTGAACGTACAATAGTGGTTGTGAAGCAGAAAGTCAGTTTATTGTACACAATCGGTCAATTGCAGCTTGCCGTTGGCTGGAAACTGTACGTTTATGTCACTGGAATGCACTAATCACCCAAAAAATATTACCGCCACCCGGCGTGTATATGGATTTAACTCTTTGAACGTACAATAGTGGTTGTGAAGCAGAAAGTCAGTTTATTTAGCACAATCGGTCAATTTCAGCTTGCCGTTGGCTGGAAACTGTACGTTTATGTCACTGGAATGCACTAATCACCCCAAAAATATTACCGCCACCCGGCGTGTAAATGGATTTAACTCTTTGAACGTACAATAGTGGTTGTGAAGCAGAAAGTCAGTTTATTTAGCACAATCGGTCAATTGCAGCTTGCCGTTGGCTGGAAACTGTACGTTTATGTCACTGGAATGCACTAATCACCCAAAAAATATTATCGCCACCCGGCGTGTATATGGATTTAACTCTTTGAACGTACAATAGTGGTTGTGAAGCAGAAAGTCAGTTTATTGTACACAATCGGTCAATTGCAGCTTGCCGTTGGCTGGAAACTGTACGTTTATGTCACTGGAATGCACTAATCACCCAAAAAATATTACCGCCACCCGGCGTGTAAATGGATCTAACTCTTTGAACGTACAATAGTGGTTGTGAAGCAGAAAGTCAGTTTATTTAGCACAATCGGTCAATTGCAGCTTGCCGTTGGCTGGAAACTGTACGTTTATGTCACTGGAATGCACTAATCACCCAAAAAATATTACCGCCAGCCGGCGTGTAAATGGATCTAACTTTTTGAACGTACAATAGTGGTTGTGAAGCAGAAAGTCAGTTTATTTAGCACAATCGGTCAATTGCAGCTTGCCGTTGGCTGGAAACTGTACGTTTATGTCACTGGAATGCACTAATCACCCAAAAAATATTACCGCCACCCGGCGTGTATATGGATTTAACTCTTTGAACGTACAATAGTGGTTGTGAAGCAGAAAGTCAGTTTATTTAGCACAATCGGTCAATTGCAGCTTGCCGTTGGCTGGAAACTGTACGTTTATGTCACTGGAATGCACTAATCACCCAAAAAATATTACCGCCAGCCGGCGTGTAAATGGATTTAACTCTTTGAACGTACAATAGTGGTTGTGAAGCAGAAAGTCAGTTTATTTAGCACAATCGGTCAATTGCAGCTTGCCGTTGGCTGGCAACTGTACGTTTATGTCACTGGAATGCACTAATCACCCAAAAAATATTACCGCCACCCGGCGTGTATATGGATTTAACTCTTTGAACGTACAATAGTGGTTGTGAAGCAGAAAGTCAGTTTATTTAGCACAATCGGTCAATTGCAGCTTGCCGTTGGCTGGAAACTGTACGTTTATGTCACTGGAATGCACTAATCACCCAAAAAATATTACCGCCACCCGGCGTGTATATGGATTTAACTCTTTGAACGTACAATAGTGGTTGTGAAGCAGAAAGTCAGTTTATTTAGCACAATCGGTCAATTGCAGCTTGCCGTTGGCTGGAAACTGTACGTTTATGTCACTGGAATGCACTAATCACCCAAAAAATATTACCGCCACCCGGCGTGTATATGGATTTAACTCTTTGAACGTACAATAGTGGTTGTGAAGCAGAAAGTCAGTTTATTTAGCACAATCGGTCAATTGCAGCTTGCCGTTGGCTGGAAACTGTACGTTTATGTCACTGGAATGCACTAATCACCCAAAAAATATTACCGCCAGCCGGCGTGTAAATGGATTTAACTCTTTGAACGTACAATAGTGGTTGTGAAGCAGAAAGTCAGTTTATTTAGCACAATCGGTCAATTGCAGCTTGCCGTTGGCTGGCAACTGTACGTTTATGTCACTGGAATGCACTAATCACCCAAAAAATATTACCGCCACCCGGCGTGTATATGGATTTAACTCTTTGAACGTACAATAGTGGTTGTGAAGCAGAAAGTCAGTTTATTTAGCACAATCGGTCAATTGCAGCTTGCCGTTGGCTGGAAACTGTACGTTTATGTCACTGGAATGCACTAATCACCCAAAAAATATTACCGCCACCCGGCGTGTATATGGATTTAACTCTTTGAACGTACAATAGTGGTTGTGAAGCAGAAAGTCAGTTTATTTAGCACAATCGGTCAATTGCAGCTTGCCGTTGGCTGGAAACTGTACGTTTATGTCACTGGAATGCACTAATCACCTAAAAAATATTACCGCCACCCGGCGTGTAAATGGATCTAACTCTTTGAACGTACAATAGTGGTTGTGAAGCAAAAAGTCAGTTTATTGTACACAGTCGGTCAATTGCAGCTTGCCGTTGGCTGGAAACTGTACGTTTATGTCACTGGAATGCACTAATCACCCAAAAAATATTACCGCCACCCGGCGTGTAAATGGATCTAACTCTTTGAACGTACAATAGTGGTTGTGAAGCAGAAAGTCAGTTTATTGTACACAATCGGTCAATTGCAGCTTGCCGTTGGCTGGAAACTGTACGTTTATGTCACTGGAATGCACTAATCACCCAAAAAATATTATCGCCACGCGGCGTGTAAATGGATCTAACTCTTTGAACGTACAATAGTGGTTGTGAAGCAGAAAGTCAGTTTATTTAGCACAATCGGTCAATTGCAGCTTGCCGTTGGCTGGAAACTGTACGTTTATGTCACTGGAATGCACTAATCACCCAAAAAATATTACCGCCACCCGGCGTGTATATGGATTTAACTCTTTGAACGTACAATAGTGGTTGTGAAGCAGAAAGTCAGTTTATTTAGCACAATCGGTCAATTGCAGCTTGCCGTTGGCTGGAAACTGTACGTTTATGTCACTGGAATGCACTAATCACCCAAAAAATATTACCGCCACCCGGCGTGTATATGGATTTAACTCTTTGAACGTACAATAGTGGTTGTGAAGCAGAAAGTCAGTTTATTTAGCACAATCGGTCAATTGCAGCTTGCCGTTGGCTGGAAACTGTACGTTTATGTCACTGGAATGCACTAATCACCCAAAAAATATTACCGCCACCCGGCGTGTAAATGGATCTAACTCTTTGAACGTACAATAGTGGTTGTGAAGCAGAAAGTCAGTTTATTGTACACAATCGGTCAATTGCAGCTTGCTGTTGGCTGGAAACTGTACGTTTATGTCACTGGAATGCACTAATCACCCAAAAAATATTACCGCCACCCGGCGTGTATATGGATTTAACTCTTTGAACGTACAATAGTGGTTGTGAAGCAGAAAGTCAGTTTATTTAGCACAATCGGTCAATTGCAGCTTGCCGTTGGCTGGAAACTGTACGTTTATGTCACTGGAATGCACTAATCACCCAAAAAATATTACCGCCACCCGGCGTGTAAATGGATCTAACTCTTTGAACGTACAATAGTGGTTGTGAAGCAGAAAGTCAGTTTATTTAGCACAATCGGTCAATTGCAGCTTGCCGTTGGCTGGAAACTGTACGTTTATGTCACTGGAATGCACTAATCACCCAAAAAATATTACGCCACCCGGCGTGTATATGGATTTAACTCTTTGAACGTACAATAGTGGTTGTGAAGCAGAAAGTCAGTTTATTTAGCACAATCGGTCAATTGCAGCTTGCCGTTGGCTGGAAACTGTACGTTTATGTCACTGGAATGCACTAATCACCCAAAAAATATTACCGCCACCCGGCGTGTAAATGGATCTAACTCTTTGAACGTACAATAGTGGTTGTGAAGCAGAAAGTCAGTTTATTTAGCACAATCGGTCAATTGCAGCTTGCCGTTGGCTGGAAACTGTACGTTTGTGTCACTGGAATGCACTAATCACCCAAAAAATATTACCGCCAGCCGGCGTGTAAATGGATTTAACTCTTTGAACGTACAATAGTGGTTGTGAAGCAGAAAGTCAGTTTATTTAGCCCAATCGGTCAATTGCAGCTTGCCGTTGGCTGGAAACTGTACGTTTATGTCACTGGAATGCACTAATCACCCAAAAAATATTACCGCCACCTGGCGTGTAAATGGATCTAACTCTTTGAACGTACAATAGTGGTTGTGAAGCAGAAAGTCAGTTTATTTAGCACAATCGGTCAATTGCAGCTTGCCGTTGGCTGGAAACTGTACGTTTATGTCACTGGAATGCACTAATCACCCAAAAAATATTACCGCCACGCGGCGTGTATATGGATTTAACTCTTTGAACGTACAATAGTGGTTGTGAAGCAGAAAGTCAGTTTATTTAGCACAATCGGTCAATTTCAGCTTGCCGTTGGCTGGAAACTGTACGTTTATGTCACTGGAATGCACTAATCACCCAAAAAATATTACCGCCACCCGGCGTGTAAATGGATCTAACTCTTTGAACGTACAATAGTGGTTGTGAAGCAGAAAGTCAGTTTATTGTACACAATCGGTCAATTGCAGCTTGCCGTTGGCTGGAAACTGTACGTTTATGTCACTGGAATGCACTAATCACCCAAAAAATATTACCGCCAGCCGGCGTGTAAATGGATTTAACTCTTTGAACGTACAATAGTGGTTGTGAAGCAGAAAGTCAGTTTATTTAGCACAATCGGTCAATTGCAGCTTGCCGTTGGCTGGAAACTGTACGTTTATGTCACTGGAATGCACTAATCACCCAAAAAATATTACCGCCACCCGGCGTGTAAATGGATCTAACTCTTTGAACGTACAATAGTGGTTGTGAAGCAGAAAGTCAGTTTATTTAGCACAATCGGTCAATTGCAGCTTGCCGTTGGCTGGAAACTGTACGTTTATGTGACTGGAATGCACTAATCACCCAAAAAATATTACCGCCACCCGGCATGTAAATGGATTTAACTCTTTGAACGTACAATAGTGGTTGTGAAGCAGAAAGTCAGTTTATTTAGCACAATCGGTCAATTGCAGCTTGCCGTTGGCTGGAAACTGTACGTTTATGTCACTGGAATGCACTAATCACCCAAAAAATATTACCGACACCCGGCGTGTATATGGATTTAACTCTTTGAACGTATAATAGTGGTTGTGAAGCAGAAAGTCAGTTTATTTAGCACAATCGGTCAATTGCAGCTTGCCGTTGGCTGGAAACTGTACGTTTATGTCACTGGAATGCACTAATCACCCAAAAAGTATTACCGCCACCCGGCGTGTATATGGATTTAACTCTTTGAACGTACAATAGTGGTTGTGAAGCAGAAAGTCAGTTTATTTAGCACAATCGGTCAATTGCAGCTTGCCGTTGGCTGGAAACTGTACGTTTATGTCACTGGAATGCACTAATCACCCAAAAAATATTACCGCCACCCGGCGTGTAAATGGATCTAACTCTTTGAACGTACAATAGTGGTTGTGAAGCAGAAAGTCCGTTTATTTAGCACAATCGGTCAATTGCAGCTTGCCGTTGGCTGGAAACTGTACGTTTATGTCACTGGAATGCACTAATCACCCAAAAAATATTACCGCCACCCGGAGTGTAAATGGATCTAACTCTTTGAACGTACAATAGTGGTTGTGAAGCAGAAAGTCAGTTTATTTAGCACAATCGGTCAATAGCAGTTTGCCGTTGGCTGGAAACTGTACGTTTATGTCACTGGAATGCACTAATCACCCAAAAAATATTACCGCCACCCGGCGTGTAAATGGATCTAACTCTTTGAACGTACAATAGTGGTTGTGAAGCAGAAAGTCAGTTTATTTAGCACAATCGGTCAATTGCAGCTTGCCGTTGGCTGGAAACTGTACGTTTATGTCACTGGAATGCACTAATCACCCAAAAAATATTACCGCCACCCGGCATGTATATGGATTTAACTCTTTGAACGTACAATAGTGGTTGTGAAGCAGAAAGTCAGTTTATTTAGCACAATCGGTCAATTGCAGCTTGCCGTTGGCTGGAAACTGTACGTTTATGTCACTGGAATGCACTAATCACCCAAAAAATATTACCGCCACGCGGCGTGTATATGGATTTAACTCTTTGAACGTACAATAGTGGTTGTGAAGCAGAAAGTCAGTTTATTTAGCACAATCGGTCAATTGCAGCTTGCCGTTGGCTGGAAACTGTACGTTTATGTCACTGGAATGCACTAATCACCCAAAAAATATTACCGCCACCCGGCGTGTAAATGGATCTAACTCTTTGAACGTACAATAGTGGTTGTGAAGCAGAAAGTCAGTTTATTGTACACAATCGGTCAATTGCAGCTTGCCGTTGGCTGGAAACTGTACGTTTGTGTCACTGGAATGCACTAATCACCCAAAAAATATTACCGCCAGCCGGCGTGTAAATGGATTTAACTCTTTGAACGTACAATAGTGGTTGTGAAGCAGAAAGTCAGTTTATTTAGCCCAATCGGTCAATTGCAGCTTGTCGTTGGCTGGAAACTGTACGTTTATGTCACTGGAATGCACTAATCACCCAAAATAATATTACCGCCACCCGGCGTGTAAATGGATCTAACTCTTTGAACGTACAATAGTGGTTGTGAAGCAGAAAGTCAGTTTATTTAGCACAATCGGTCAATTGCAGCTTGCCGTTGGCTGGAAACTGTACGTTTATGTCACTGGAATGCACTAATCACCCAAAAAATATTACCGCCACCCGGCGTGTATATGGATTTAACTCTTTGAACGTACAATAGTGGTTGTGAAGCAGAAAGTCAGTTTATTTAGCACAATCGGTCAATTTCAGCTTGCCGTTGGCTGGAAACTGTACGTTTATGTCACTGGAATGCACTAATCACCCCAAAAATATTACCGCCACCCGGCGTGTAAATGGATTTAACTCTTTGAACGTACAATAGTGGTTGTGAAGCAGAAAGTCAGTTTATTTTGCACAATCGGCAAACTGCAGCACCAACTGTGCACGACAGCCACCAAAAAAAAAAAAGGTGTATGTCACTTTAAATTTTCGATTCTTTGATAGCTGTGGCCCTAAGTAACGATTCTGTGTCCCTGAGTAACGATTCTGTGTCCCTGAGTAACGATTCTGTTTCCCTGAGTAACAATTCTGTGTCCCTGAGTAACGATTCTGTGTCCCTGAGTAACGATTCTGTGTCCCTGAGTAATGATTCTGTGTCCCTGAGTAACAATTCTGTGTCCCTGAGTAACGATTCTGTGTCCCTGAGTAACAATTCTGTGTCCCTGAGTAACAATTCTGTGTCCCTGAGTAACGATTCTGTGGCCCTAAAGTCTCTGTGGCCCTAACTCTGTCCCTCAATACACAGAGGTCTGTCTCTCTTGAATGACCGGAGGCTAATGGAGAATTCTAAGATGGCCGCGATTTATAGCTCCACCATTACACAGTGCTGGCTGCTGATTGGCTAATGCGATCACATGTCATGATTCATAACTCATGAATGCATTATGGGTCAGCGCGCCTTGTCTGCGCGCCTTCCCAGAGATCCCCGCCCCATCTTCTCTGTCCATTTTCTCCTGTCGCCACACATGTCGCCGCCATTTTTGGGAAAATTCGATTCGTGCATCCGAAGTTTGCTAATCTTCGGATTTGTCGCAAATAGAATTTTTCCAAATCTTCGGAACGAATTCCACTTCGTCATGTTCGATTCGCTCATCTCTATTTGCCACACTCGGTGTGCATCTTGCCCCAATGGCTACACCCTTAAATTGATTATAGAATTTTCCCTGATTCCAGAAGTAGTTGTTCGACATGGCGGAGCTGAGCCCCTCCAACAAGATCCTAATATGTGATTTTTTCAGGTCAGTATATTTTTCAAATGCCCATTGCACTGCATTCAAAGCGTTCACTGTCACCAGTAGGGTAGTCATTCCCTGAAATATTTTGCAACACTGAGATAACATCCTTACTATCCTTCAGGAAGGACCTCCCCTTTTCCGCCAATGGATGGAGATAGATATCCAGATACTCTCCTGAATGGAAGTATAGGGAATCTATCCCACTTATCATGGGTCTGCCTGTAGGTTTATCTTTATTTATGAGCATTTTTGGCAGATAATAGATTACTGGAATTTTAGAAGCCTTCAAAGTAAGATACCTAGCTTCCTTCTTATCAAGGATACCTTTCTTTAGTCCGTTGTATCCCCCATAAGCTTTCTACAAGTATTGACAACATTCAAAATCCTCTGCATTTCGACCTCATAGTCACTTATTATCACAATAATAATTCTGTGTGGATGTTTTTATATTAATTGCCCTCTAGGTGGCAGCCACATGAGTATCCAGTATCTGGTATCTGGTGTGTCTGCTGGTATATTGCTAGCCACTAGATGGCAATAGACTCCTTTTTTTGTTTTAAATAGTTTTTATATATTAAAAACGTTTTTTAAAATGTTACTAAACCCACAATAATAAAATAAGTCTGTATATGCAGTAAAGCATGCTTTTTATACTCACCGTGGAACCTAAGGTGTTAATTCTCCGCATTGTGTAAAAAGGCTGTTTGATCCTGTCTTCTCTCTTCTTCTACTGTCCCCACTCCATCTGCTGATAGTACTGAGCTCTAAGAGTCATTCGGCACATGCTCAGTTTGGTGTATTTTGCTGGAGAGTTTTTTTTTTCTTTGGGAGAGTGCATGTGATCAGCACACGGCCAATCAGCACTGTCCAGACAGAGGATCAGGGATCATGCAGTCTCATAGGACAGTCAGAGGGGAATGAAAACTCCTGCAAGCTTTAACCTGCTCTCAGTGGGACACTGATAGAATTTACAAAACTGCTATATACTGCTGATGAGAAAAGGTATTTAGCAGTTTATATTTACTAGAAAATTGCATTTCCATGTTCTGTATACTGTGGAAGACCAGATAGAGTGAATGCAGGGTCCTTGGTTTAGTAACACTTTAAGCTTTGATAGTAAAAGCATGTTCACTGATATGGTTTTGTTAGTATATGTGAAGCAATGGGGGAATCCAATACAAGATTGCCACTCTCATATCATATCTATCTATTGGATCGATTGGGCATTTTGTAAATTTAAGACATCCCCTTTTGATGTATCGGTATTAAAAGGCTTTCCAAGATGGCCACGGCTGAGCTTCCTGATGACGCAATTCCACAAAATGCGTTGAGGCCCAGCCGTTGCCATCACTTCCAGTTCCTTTTGTATGTTACTTCTGGTGGTTAGATCTTGTCCGACTCAGATACAGCAAGCAGCAGTGCGCAGTATTTGGTTCATCCCATGCCAATTGAAAGTGCCACTGGCACTGTAGCATGCGAGTGCATTATATATCCTTTTTATGCTTTACTGGATTTTAAATAAACTTGCTGCACTAAAGCAGCCTTTCTTTCTTTCTTTGAGTGTTTGTGCTGTTATACCCTGCTTGCAAGACATTGCCATAGAGAAAACTGTGGTGAAGCTGGTCACTCTGATAGAGCTGATTATGATTTGCCTTCTGATATTAAATATTTGGTGAGTTATTACTCTCACTGCACATGGTGAACATATTTGGATTATTGGATCATTCAGTCTTTGCTGGCTTATTTGGGCAGTTACTGTGTGGAATTACTACATGGACTTCTTTCTTTTTTGGACACTTTAACATTTATCTTCTGATGTTGAATATTGTTTATTTTATTAGAATTATTTATGTAATATTTATTGCAACATTTGACACGAGTAGCGCCTTTTCTGAAATTAATATATTCATAGTGTTATCACACTTTTAAGGTGGCTTCTCTGTTTTACCATTGTGGTATTTGAGGTGATGCCTCCGCTTTGTTTGTTTGATTAGGTTAATAATTTCATTTCTTCGGTATTTGTTTCATAAATTGTTATGCCAGATGAATTCAAATTTTAACAGGGATCCAAATTCATTGTGAATAGTTGTGGTTGTTAAGGAGCGGGGGGGTCCGGCTACCTTAGCAACCATGACTCATCTGCTGTCAGTGGGGAATCCTACTGAAAAGTGCCAGTTAAAAAAAAACAATGTCTCCCCATCCTTCGGGTCTGGTATGGATTTTTAAAGGAATTTAAAAAAAATGATATAGGGGCCCCCCCAAATCCATACCAGACCTAAGGGGTCCAAGCAGACTTTTCATATGCCTTTCTTGTGTCTGGCGGTCAAAGGTGTTTACTTGTGACTGCAGATAGAGGTAAATCAGAAAAAAAGGAAACAGAATAAAGTCTGTATGTCTGTAAGTAAAGCCTGAGGAAATCTGTATGCAAAGATATGTATGTATATGGGTATAGGATTATAACTTTATTTTTTTTTAATGGTTGAACTGGATGGACTTTTGTCTTTTTTCAGCCAGACTAACTATGTAACTATGTGTGTGTATAGCTACTTTAAAGCATATCTAAACCCAAAGTAAAACATGTAACATATTGAGGCTTAGCAGTCCCTAGATGAGGTAGCTGAATTAGTTTTCTTTTTCCACGCCATTTCTATTTATTATTAACAAGTCGTTCTGAGAATAACATATTTCCTGTTCATGACTAGGGTACTGCAGAGGGAACACATTACTATTACCACTAGGCCAATATTCTCCCTACCCCTTGTATTCTCCACAATAAGTGTAGACCACGCGGGGTGGAATTTAATGTTCATAGATTCCCTTAATTACGATATTACACCAAAAAATAACAGTAAATAACAATAAATAATAGGAATGAACCAAAGATAAGTTAATGATGCCTGAAAATAAACATCCAACCAGAACACTGTATCAATGGCCAAAATCTATTGATTGCTAGGCCCCAAGAGGAATTAAACCTGCTGAAGAATACCCAATTGTACATCAAACTTGGGTCACAGCAACTAAAGTAGGATGCTATTTTTTAGAAGGACCAAAAACCTCCACGACAGTCAAAACAAAAGAAATAGTAAATGAAGAAAATGCAGGGAGGGTGGGTGGGAAACTCTTTGATTGCTAGTTAAGCTGAGAATGCCCCACCTTGCTCCTCCCCACCGATCAGTTCAGAAGAACATCGCCTTGATGCTTCATTCACCATTAGGTAAGAAGCCATTTTTCTGTTTTTTATTTCCAGAACCCTCTAGTTGCCAGACAACCCTGTCATGTGGCCTCACACACATTATAGGGTGCATGTCCTTTGTCTTTTTGGTCCTGTCCCACCTTTACATAGGGGATTTTGAGATCGGTAGTTTACAGATGAAAGATAACTTTACTTTTTCAGCGCAGCTCTTAGGACGTGACCAAGGGCACTGTATATCATGCAGCTATCAACATGTATTTTTGATACTACTTGAAAATATCCTAGGCTGAAAAATGAAATCTAATGCAGCCACAATCTAATGAATGGTAAGCTGAAATATATTACCTTTCTGTTCTTTGGTTTAGTTAGCCTTTAACCTTTCTAGTAAACAGTAAATACATTATTTATGAGAAAACGCAGTTTGCCTTCTTTGGATTACAATGCACTACATTTATAAAAATGTCTAAAAGATAAACTGTGTTTGCCAAAGGAGCCAAATTCCCACTTTTATTCACTCCCTAAGTGTAAGAAAATGATCATGTGGTTGCCATGGCTAGCACAGGCACTTCTGTCCACACATACTTTGATAAATGAGGCTCATTGTCCTTCATGGTAGTAAGCATGAACAAGATATGATATTATACTTTGTGCTTCAGTTCTTTACACCTACCTTTAGTATGAATAGGAGTGTCATTGTGATATTGTTAAGATCATTCCAGTTATTACCAAGTATTAATGATATTCATTTATACACCCCCAGATGATAGGTTAGCGCTTTCCATGGGAGCTGAAAAAAAGAAAAACTTATAGCCCACTTACTTACAAACCTGTGTGTCTGCTACATAAAGCAAATACAAACCATTCATAATTTACAGGTCAACATTTTACTAGCAAAACTACAATTATTTGCTATAAGGATCTATAGAATGAGGCTTATATAACAAAGAAAGATAAAATTACATGTGCTAGCTAACTTGCAGCCCAGTTCACGGGATACAATTCAAAATGTGTCTCTATGTGCACGCCCTTTACTCCGTTGAGATGGATAAAGGCTGTAACACTGGCAGTCTGCACTGTACCGCAGAGGCGGAACTTTGTGCGGTAAAAATGTAACCACCATAAGACAAAAGTTTGTTCTTCTCCATAGTGCCCTTACAAGGGAATCATAAATAGAAAGTTCTCTCACAGAAAGTATTGAATATGTAAAATAATCATGTGGATGTGTTATATGGCTTATATATCCATATAATATCCAGTTCAATTTTTGTATTGCATTTTCAAATTGATTAGAGAACATTGTCTCGTGTCCCTCTGAAGATCAGTGTTCTCCACAGTAGCACAGTAATCACAGTGAAGGACCACTTACATTGTAAGCCAAAAACAATTCTTGAGCCCATTTATCATTGTGTAAAAAAATGCTATCTTATTCACTGTAATTTAGAAAAATGGATATATTTACACTCTTATGAACCGGAAGAATGTCTAGTCTGATATAGATTTTGGGGGGACCACACGCCATTTTTAAAAACAATTGTGGGGTGGGTTTCCCCTTAAAATCCATACCCAAAGGGCCTGGTATGGATTGGGGGGGGGGGACCTTACACTGTGTGTTTTTTCCCCACTTACAGCAGGTCATGGTTGTTAAGGACTCAGTGACTTCCCACTTCACAAAGTCTGAATGAACTGAATCTCACATATCTAATAGTGTAGTTTATTACCAGAAGCACAAAGTTTGGAAAGATACATGCAATGGTTTTCTCCATGACACATGAATGGTGTTAGCTGTTGTAAATTTTTAGGATTACAGATATTGATCAAGAATGTTAATAGGTTGTTGGCACATGGTTAATACTGCTGTCACTTTTATTTTTTATAATCAAGTACCAGCTGGCGATATAGTGCTATGTCTATAATCTAGAAAAATTTATATATTTAGACTTTTATGAACCAGATGAATGTCTAGTCTGGTATCATTTTTTTTTGGGGGGGGGACCCCACGCCATTTAAAAAAAAAAAAGTGTGGGTTTTCCCTTAAAATCCATACCAAACCCAAAGGGCCTAGTTTGGATTGGGGGGGGGGGGACGGGGGACCTTACACTGTGTTTTTTTTTTTTCTCACTTACAGCAGGTGAGTCATGGTTGTTAAGGATGTAATGGCTGCCCACTTCTCAAAGTCTAAATGAACTGAATCGCACATGTCTAATAGTGTAGTTTATTACTAGAATCACAAAGTTTGGAAAGATACATACTACGGTTTTCTCCCTGACACATGACTAGTGTTAGTTGTTGTAAATTTGTAGGGGTACAGATATTGATCAAGAATGTTAATAGGTTATTGGCACATGGTTAATCAAGTACCAGCTGGTGATATTGTTCTAGGTCTTCAAAAACAAGTGTTGTCCAATAACATTTGTGAGCCCAGATCATTATCTGTAAATGCTAAACTATTACAACAGCTAATGTCATTTATGTGTGACCGGGATAAAACAGTTGTATTTATTGTATGTATTTGTTGTTCCATGCATAAATCTGTTGTAAATAGATTCTGTTGAAAAGTGCTTTAAATATTTCATAATGATAAATAAGAAATGTACAAATTCTTGCAAGGACATTTAGGGTGTCACTGAAGATCTGAATGTAGAGTTTTGCAGGTGGATATAGCCTGAGTGCTCCATCATGTAAATAGTACCCTGGTGGCTTTCTAGAAACCTGACCTTCTCTGACAGAATTCTTATGGAATGGCATTATATACACGGCTCAAAAAAATAAAGGAACACTTTGAAAACACATCAGATCTCAATGGGGAAAAATATCATGCTGGATATCTATCGTGACATGGATTGGGTAATGTGTTAGGAACGTAAGAATGCCCCATCGCTTGATGGAAATGAAAATTATCAACCTACAGAGGACTGAATTCAAAGACACCTGAAAATCAAAGTAAAAAAATGATGCAGCAGGCTAGTCCATTTTACTGAAATTTCATTGCAACAACTCAAAATGGTACTCAGTAGTTTGTATGGCCCCCACGTGCTAGTATGCACGCTTGGCAACGTTGAGGCATGCTCCTAATGAGACAATGGATGGTGTCCAGGGGTATTCCCTCCCAGATGTGGACCAGGGCATCACTGAGCTCCTGGACAGTCTGAGGTGCAACCTGATGGACCGAAATATGATATCCCAGAGGTGTTTTATTGGATTTAGGTCAGGCAAGCATGGGGCCATTCAATGGCATCAATTTATTCATTCTCCAGGAACTGCCTGCATACTCTCGCCACATGAAGCTGGGCATTGTGGTGCACCAGGAGGAACCCAGGACCCATTGCACCAGCATAGGGTCTGACAATGGTCCAAGGATTTCATCCCGATACCTAATGGCAGTCAGAGTGCCATTGTCTAGCCTGTAGAGGTCTGTGTGTCCCTCCATGGATATGCCTCCCCAGACCATCACTGACCCACCACCAAAACCATCATGCTGAACAATGTTACAGGCAGCATAACATTCTCCACAGCGTCTCCAGACCCCTTCATGTCTGTCACATGTGCCCAGGGTGAACCTGCTCTCATCTTTGAAAAGCACAGGGCACTAGTGGCAGACCTGCTAATTCTGTTGTTTAATGGCAAATGCCAATCAAGCTCTATGGTGCCAGGCAGTGCATGCAGGGCCCACTAGAGGATGTTCGGCCCTAAGGCTACCCTCATGAAGTCTGTTTCTGATAGATTAGAGACATTCACACCAGTGGCCTGCTGGAGATCATTTTGTAGGGCTCTGGCAGTGCTCATCCTGTTTCTCCTTGCACAATGGAGCAGATACTGGCCCTGATGATGAGTTAAGGACCTTCTACGGCCCCGTCCAGCTCTCCTACAGTAACTGCGTGTCTCCTAGAATCTCCTCCATGCTCTTCAGACTGTGCTGGGAGACACAGCAAACCTTCTGGCATTGGCACGTATTTATGTGCCATCCTGGAGGAGTTGGACTGCCTGTGCAAACTCTGTAGGGTCCAGGTATCGCCTCATGCTACCAGTAGTGACACTGACCCTAGCCAAATGCAAAACTAGTGAAAAACATTCAGAAAAAATGAATAGGGAAAAAAAAATCAGTGTCCTCCACCTGTAAAATCTTTCCTGTTGTGGGGGTCATCTCATTGTTCCACCCTGTTTATTAGACAATAAATCTGCACCATTACTTCTGTCCGATGGCCAGGTAGTAGCTGACTCAAAAAGCAGTCATGCTAAACTAGAAAGAAGCAGAGTGGTCTTCCTGATCAGTAAAGGTGTATGTATCACAACAGTGGCCGTCCCAGATTACAAATACATTGCTAGGTGAAACAGTGAACATATGTATGAGCATTGTGCACTGTGCATTTAGCTGACTGTAGTTTCACTTTCATGCTGTTGTAAATCTTCACATAATTGGTTGTGACAGGATAGCACTATGTTATGGTGAGAAAATGCAGTTTGAAAGCAGTTTATCATGCGAGAAATCCCTAATTAAGCATGAGACTGGCTGTCAGGGTTGTGGATGGCAATTGTGCCATCTAGATTTCACCCATGGAGGGTGAGGGGCTTGAAGATGTGTGTTTTGCATGTAGAAAACAAACTTTTTGGTCTTCTCAGAGCTTGATAAGTTTTGGTCTGGGGTCCTGTTGTCTGGAGGCTTTGTAGAATTTTAGGTGGGATGTTGTTTTATTGCAGCCTTTTTATTTTCGTATGCTTCACATTTTCTCTTTTAGTGTTCATGGTTTATTTTTGGAAGGGAAGTAGTAGTCCGACAGCACCATCTAGATGCAGGGCATGTCTGCCTTTTCTTTCTTAGGCTACATTCACACTTGAGTGATTTGTAGCTGAAAGCTCCTAAAACGCTCAAACTTAAAAAATCAATTGTTCTCTATGGTGCCTGTTCACACCTGATTGCGCAAACAGGACCATAAAGAACAATTCATTTTTTTTAAGTTTGAGCATTTTTGAGCTTTGAGATTCAAGCTACAATTCGCTCAAGTGTGAATGCAGCCTTAGAGTGGCTGTGCTACGCATTCGAATCATGCGGAAGAGGTAGTTGAGTAGCTGACAAAGCCTTTCTCTTCTTCCTCCTCCCAGGTGCAAGGCAGCAAGTTGTCTGCAACTGCTGCTAATGCTTCTCTACTTCCTCTTCACTCTTTTCTTCTTCTGCTTATCTTGCCATTGCCCTGCAAACTGTCATAGAAGGGTCAGCGGAATCATTTCATCACATGATCAGTCTCTTGTTGCAGGGAGGCGATCTTGATCACGAGTAGAGATGACGTTCACCTGGGTTCAGTGCAAGGCAAATTTGCAGAACATGACTAAAACTCAGGTGCTGAATTCAAACCCCAAATCAATGGGAGCCAAATGTTGAAAAACAGTAATGGCCATTTTCTAGGCTAATAGGCAAGAAATTGTCAAACAAAACAGCTGGGGATTCCTGTGTTCTATCAGACTCCTATTTGGGGTATTATTCTAGATGAGGGAAGTGGTGTATTTTGGTTTTGTGCTGCCCTAGGCAACACTAACATCTGCCCCCCCCCCCATCTAAATTGGAGGGGAGAGAGTGAAGTATAGATAAAGAGGGAGAGAAAGATAAACAGAGAGAGAGAAAAAGGGAGGGAGAAAAAGAGAGGTATAAAAAGAGAGATGGAGTGAAAAACAGATAGAG
Source organism: Staurois parvus (assembly GCF_062004578.1). Lineage (NCBI taxonomy): Eukaryota > Metazoa > Chordata > Amphibia > Anura > Ranidae > Staurois > Staurois parvus. The sequence goes on along the minus strand of NW_028317979.1, from coordinate 7,908,871 downwards.
AAGGAAAGAGAGAGAGATAAGGAGCGAGTGATAAAGAGGGAGGGAGAGAGAAAAAGGAAGGGAGAGAAAGAGCTTTAAAGAGAGAGAAAGATAAAGAGAGAGGGAAAGAGGAAGGGAGATAGATATAAAGATAACAAGAAAGAGAGAGAGAAAGAGATCAATAGAGAGATAGAAAGATAGAGGGAGAGAAATAGAAAGAGAGAAAAAAAGGGAGATAAAGAGGGAGAGAAAGAGATCAATAGAGAAAGATACAGAGGGAGAGAGAGAAAGATAAAGATGAAGAGAGGGAGAGAAAGAGAGATAAAAAGAGAGATAGAAAGAGATAAAGAGGGAGAGAGAAAGATAAAGTAGGAGATAACGACGGAGAGAGAGAGAGACAGAGAGAGAGAGAGTGCGAGAGAGAGAGAGAGAGAGAGAGAGAGAGGGGGGGGTAAAGAGGGAGGGAGAAAGAGAGAGATCTAAAAAGAGAGAGGGAGAGAAAGATTAAGAGGGAGAGAGAAGGGATAAAGAGGGAGAGAGAAAGATAAAGTAGGAGAGAAAGATGGAGAGATAAAGAGAGAGAGAGATAAATAAAGAGGGAGGGAGACAGAGAGAGATCTAAAAAGAGAGAGGGAGAGAGAGAGAAAGAGATAGAGAGGGAGGGAGAGAGATAAATAGAGAAAGATAAAGTAAAGAGGGAGGGAGAAAAAGAGAGATAGATAGAAAGATAGAGGGAGAGAGATATAAAGAGAGAGAAGGAGAGAGATAAAGAGGGAGGGAGTGAAAGAGAGATATATTGATACATAAAAAGAGATAGGGATAAAGAGGGGAAGAGGGGGGGAGAGAGAGAGGGAGGAAGAGAGATAAAGAGAGAGAGGTAAAGAAAGAGAGACTAGGCTGATCAGATAGGATCCCCAGTGAAGCTGGTACTTGTAGTTCCCCAGGCTATATAGATCTGCTCATTATAACAGTATATAACAGCAGTAGGTGTAATATGTGTGTAGTACAATTACAGATCTGTGACTCCATAGTCAGAGCAGACAGGATCCTGGATACAGTTGGTTCTTGTAGTCCACACTGGCTGTGAGCTCCCCAAACTCTATGGAGTAGCAGATCTCATTCTTTTATCTCTCCTCCTTCTTTTCCTTGCTGTGCTGTCTCCTGGTGACGTGTCTAGAAATTCTGAAGTACCCTCTGCACACTGGTATATACCCTTTCAAGCAGATTGTGCAATAAATAGGGATATTTAGTTCACACATATTGCAATACATGCTTAAGCTGGCCAACTGCGTCAAAGTAATCCCTCTATGGTCAGTCCTACTCTGCTCTGCCTATGCAAATGCTACTGTGGACACAATGCTAACATAGGGGAAAAGACACAATGGGGGAGAGCAAGCATTGTGTCCACAGTCAGTGGTGTATTTTGGTTTTGTGCTGCCCTAGGCAAGACTAAAATCGGGCACCCCCCTACATCTAAATTTGTCCCACCCCTTCCTGTTTAAGATCCACCCTTCATCTGTAAACTCTACCCCTTCATATTTAGGCTCCACCTCTTCCTATTAGAGTTCTGCCCACTGACAACAACAATGGGGCGCTATTCCTCTCACTGACACCAATGATGGGGCACTAGTCCTCTCACTGACACCAACGATGGGGTACTATTACTTCCACACTAACACCAATGATGGGGCACTATCCCTCCCACACTGTCACTAATGATGGGGCACTATTCCTCCCACTGACAACAATGACGGGGCACTATTCCTCCCACTGACACCAATGATTGGGCACTATTCCTCCCACTGACACCAACGATGGTGCCCCATCATTGGTATCAGTGGGAGGAATAGTGCCCCGTCATTAGTGTCAGTGGGAGGAATAGTGCCCCATCGTTGGTGTCAGTGTGGAAGTAATAGTATCCCATCGTTGGTGTCAGTGTAGAAGTAATAGTACCCCATCATTGGTGTCAGTGGGGGGAATAGCGCCCCATCATTGGTGTCAGTGGGGGGAATAGTGCCCCATCATTGGTGTCAGTGGGAGGAATAGTGCCCCGTCATTACACCGTGTTCCAAATTATTATGCAAATTCTATTTAAGTGTCACAAAGATTAAATATTTTGTTTTTCAGTTTAACTCATGGATGGCATTGTGTCTCAGGGCTCTTTTGATCACTGAAAACAATCTCGGACACCTGTGATAATTAGATTGGCCGGAGAGCCCAATTTAAGGAAAAACTACTAAAGGAGGGTGTTCCACATTATTAAGCAGAGCACCATTTTCAAGCAATATGGGGAAGAAAAAGGATCTCTCTGCTGCCGAAAAGAGTGAAATAGTTCAATGCCTTGGATGAGGTATGAAAACATTAGATATTTCGCGAAAACCTAAGCGTGATCATCGCACTATTAAGAGATTTGTGGCCGATTCAGAGCACAGATGGGTTCGTGGGGATAAAGGCACATTGAGGAAGATTTCTGCCAGATCCATGCATCGGATCAAGAGAGCAGCTGCTAAAATACCATTACATAGCAGCAAACAGATATTTGAAGCTGCTGGTGCCTCTGGAGTCCCACGGACATCAAGGTGTAGAGTCCTCCAGAGTCTTGCAACTGTGCATAAACCTTCTATTTGGCCACCAATAACCAATGCTCACAAGCAGAAATGGCTGCATTGGTCAGAAAAATACATGAAGACTAATTTTCAAACAGTCCTGTTCACTGATGAGTGCCGTGCAACCCTGGATGGTCCAGATGGACAGAGTAGTGGATGGTTGGTGGACGGCCACCCTGTTCCAACAAGGCTGCGATGTCAGCGAGGCGGTGGTGGAGTCATGTTTTGGGCCGGAATCATGGGAACAGAGCTGGTCGGCCCCTTTAGGGTCCCCGAAGGTGTAAAGATGACCTCTGCAAAGTATGTGGAGTTTATGACTGACCACTTTCTTCCCTGGTACAGAAGGAAGAACTATGCTTTCCGTAATAAAATCATCTTCATGCATGACAATGCACCATCTCATGCTGCAAAGAATACCTCTGCATCAATGGCTGCTATGGGGATAACAGGAGAGAAAGTCATGATGTGGCCTCCATCCTCCCCTGACCTTAATCCTATTGAGAACCTTTGGAGCATCCTCAAGCAAAAGATCTATGAGGGTGGGAGGCATTTTACATCCAAACAGCAGCTCTGGGAGGCTATTCTGACATCTTGAAACAAATTCAAGCAGAAACTGTCCAAAAACTCACAAGTTCAATGGATGCAAGACTTGTGAAGCTGCTATCAAATAAGGGGTCCTATGTTAAAATGTAACGTGACCTGTTAAAATGTTTAAAAAGTTAAAATGTTGTTAAAAGTTTGATTGAAATAGCTTTTGATTTTAGTAAATATGCTGCAAACACAACAAATGACAATTTTCAGTTCTTTACAACCTATAAAGTGTTTTGAAACTTACTGTGCGTAATAATTTGGAACAGAGCATTGGAAGTGTTTTATGTTTAAAAAAAATATTGTTATCATTAGGAGGTTTGTTCAATAAAATGTGAATTGTACTCTTAATAGTTGATAACATGAGAATTATGCTGACTGTTATTTACATCAATTATTTAGGTAAATGAGAAAAATATAATTTACATAATAATTTGGAACACGGTGTAGTGTCAGTGTGGGAGGAACAGTACCCCATCATTGGTGTTAGTGGGGGCAGGGGATTAGTCCCCCGTCATTGGTGTCTGTGGGGGGGGGGGGGAGGGAATAGTGCCTCATCATTGGTGTCAGTGGCGGGGGGAAATAGTGCCCCATCATTGTTTCAGTGGGAGGAATAGTGCTCCATCATTGGTGTCAGTGGGAGGAATAGTGCCCCATCAGTGGTGTCAGTGGGGGGATAGCATCCCATCGTTGGTGTCAGTGGGGGGAGGAATAGTGCCCCATCGTTGGTGTCAGTGGGAGAGGAATAGTGCCCCATTGTTGGTGTCAGTGGGGGGAGCAATAGTGCCCCATCGTTGGTGTCAGTGGGGGGAGGAATAGTGCCCCATCATTGGTGTCAGTGGAGGGAGGAATAGTGCCCCATCGTTGGTGTCAGTGGGGGGGGGAAATAGTGCCCCATCATTTGGGTCAGTGGAAGGAATAGTGCCCCATCATTGGTGTCAGTGGGGGGGAAATAGTGCCCCATCATTGGTGTCAGTAGGGGGAAATAGTGCCCCATCATTGGTGTCAGTGGGAGGAATAGTGCCCCATTATTGGTGTCAGTGGGAGGAATAGTACCCATCATTGGTATTAGTGACACCAATGATGGGGCACTATTCCTCCCACTGACATCAATGATACTTACCTTGCTGACCCCTGCTCCAACCTGGGCTCCCTCCCTCCCTCTCCCATCCACAGCCAGCATACCTGGCTGCAGCAGCACCATTTGAACAGCACAGACACTTACCAGTCAGCTGTCTTCCTTCTCCAGCTGCTCTCCTCCTCTTTACTCGCTCCGGCTCGATCTTCTTTGATCTTCGCGCTGCAGCTCGGCTCCTCCTCTCCAAGCTCCGCCTCCTCACCGGCGATTGTCCGCGTGTGTGCCTTTCCTGAGCTACAGTTCTGGCGGCCAATCACCGACGAGGGAGCGGAGCTTGCAGAGTGAGGGACAAGGCTTTTGAGTGATCCGGGGGTGTGGCCAGATGACAGGGACGGCATGTCATCCCGCTCACAAATCGCGATCCAGGGAAATGAAGACGCTGGACCCGCTGACCGGACAACCTCTCTACCCCTCCTCCAGCAGCACCTCGTGGACCGGATTGACGTGGGACTGGGACTCTGAGTCACAGACCCAGGTAAGTAACAGCAGCCCGCCCCTGTACTAAGTGTCCCTTCCATGGGAAAGGGGGGGGTGGCGTTGCCGCTCCCCTAAAAAGTGCCGCCCTAGGCAAACGCCTTGTTTGCCTCGCGGCAAATATGCCCCTGTCCACAGTAGCATTTGCATAGGCAGAGCAGAGTAGGACTGGCCATACAGGGATTACTTTGACGCAGTTGGCCAGCTTAAGCATGTATTGCAATATGTGTGAACTAAATATCCCTATTTATTGCATAGTCTGCTTGATAGGGTATATACCAGTGTGCAGAGGGTCCTTCAGAATTTCTAGTGTTAATATGTGGTTACACCCCTTTAGCACCTGATAGATAAATGCATGCACTAGCTGTTGGGATATGAGCACAGGTATCTCTTGTCTGCTGACATGTCTGTCTCTCTCTGTTCATACTCCTTTCCCTCCATACACACAACACTGCCACCCAGCAACTGTCATAGCTGCAGCTAGCTGGTCCCTTTCTCTGCTGCTGCGGATCACTCATCGGTCACTCGGGTCAGCCCAGGAGCAAACCTTCTCTGACACCAAGCTCTGTGCTGATCCAAAGTGTAGCAGTGAGTGAGATCAAGCAGTGCCGGCCCTCACCTGGTCCCCATCGTCAGTCACATGCCAGTTGCCTTGCGTGTCCCTTCTTCCCGGGGTCGGCGCTTCCCCCATAAAAAATGCTGCCCTAGGCAAACGCCTTGTTTGCCTTGCGGTGGATACACCCCTGGATGAGGGTCTGATATAGATGTTAATGGGAGACCGCCACACAAAAAAATAGTGTGTAGTTCCCCCAAAAATGATGAAGGCATGATAATTGATGGCAGTATGGAAAGGATGTCAAGAGAGAACCCCGGCAAACAGCCTGGAGCCCTTTAGGTCTAGTATGAATTTTAAAGGGGAGGAAGCCCACCCAGAAAACAAGAATAAAAAAGCGTGCCCCACCCCCCCAGAAATCAATGAGACAGTTATGTGAGCATGCAGCCTAGCAGACCAGAACAGGGGAGGATGAGAAGGTCTCACCCCCCTCCTGAACCATACCCAGCTGCATATCCTCGACATATTGGGGGGGGGTACCTTGCCCATGCAAAGAAATACAAGGGTCTCTCCCCCACAACCCTGGCCTCGTGGTTGTGAGGATCTGTAGATGGGTATCTGGAAGCCCCTTTTAACAATAAGGGGGAACCCAGATATTGCCCCCCCCATGTGAATAAGTAAGGAGTACATAGTACCACTACTCGTTCACAAAAATGTAAACAGTAAATAATAACACCATACCTTTTTACAACTCTTCGCTACAAAAAAATAAAGTAAACCCCCAAAAGTGTCATTATTAATTACACTGTCCATTACGAATGATGCCCACCAAAAGAAAAAATCCTGCTGACTAACACATCTGATCCCATTGCTGACCAGAGCTGACTCACATCTTCTGGACCCTGCCACTAAAAGTAAACCTCCCTGGTGAGGACATTGGCCAAATATGACCACGGTCATGTGGCCATATTTGGTCAGTGATGTCACACTATCTCTGTCATTTTGTATAAATAGACAAGGATTCCCTGCCAGCAAATGAATGAGGCCTGGTGATGTCACTAAGGATGAAGTGGGTGCTGGTATTCGCCTCATCCTAGGCAACCATTGACAGATATAAATGGTAGAAATGCTGCTACTATATATGATGTTGAGTTCTAGCCGAATGGGCTAAAAGTCTGGTGTTCAAGGGAAAGCCCAAAAAGCCAGTGTTCAGTTCTAACTTGTGTATGGACCGACCTTGAACTTACCCCTATTCATGAACAAGAATTCCTCATTTCAAATGTGGAGAATGAGAAAGAGAGAGCTAGGACCATAGAGGTAGTGGACATCAGGCAGGGGAGCAAGCGACAGTGATTTTCCTGCAGCTGTGGTTGACTGCCAAGTGGACTTCAGTAATAGGAATGAGGAAAAGTGACAAGGTGGCAGACCAGCATTATTCATTTCCTGTAACTGCTAAATAACAAAGTCACAGAAATAGTGTAATAAAAGCTGATTGAGGACCTTTTCTTTGTTTATCTCTCCCATTTCCCTTTCATACCACAATTCCAGATTTTTCCAGCAGTTGGCAAGGATTTTTAGATCTATAAAGGCTCCTATCTTCCTGAAGAAATGTTGGAACGTGTGGGTAGAAGGATTTGTTAATACTCCTTCAAATACAAAGATAATTTCCATTTTCGTTGTAAATACCCTTTAAATAAACATAAACGTAAAACAAAATAATTTTATGACACTTTTTAATTTATTCACTACAACAAAACAAAAAAAAAGGGCGCACCAGTCTAGTGCACAATTGAGAAACCATTCCCTGTAAAAATATATAAATCCAGTATACTCACAAAAGAATAAAACTGCAAGCATAAAATCAATGAAGCCCAATGCTGAGCAAATTCCCGTGCAGAACGGTGTGGCTTACACGTTACAAGGGAAATGTCCTCTTCATCAGAGCTCCGTAGGTATACTGGCTTTATATATTTTTACAATATATAGTTTCATGATAATGCACTAGAATTGTGCGCCCTCTCTTTGCTTTTGTTGTAGTTGGTGGTCTATGGATTCCCCTATTTCAAGTGGGTGGCAAGGCCAATGTGTTACAGAATCCCCTGTGGTCAGCTCCTTAATTGGTCTGGCAAAACAGAGGAGGAACAGTACCTGAGATTGTCTTTGTTATATCGAGCTGGTTCAAATATGGCTGTAGTGTGATTTGTAAAAGAGTCCTATGCCGTTTTCTGTTCGGTTCAGGTGAAATTTCCAATGTCATACACTTTAACAATTTGCACTGGAATTGCACACGAACTACTGAGTGAAAGTGTACCGAAGACTTTTACAAATCGCATTGCAAATTACATTGCAAACCGTCCCTGCACATATGTGAACCCAAGCTCAGTTATATTTGTACTTTTTACTCTACTTTACAACTATAGTGCTAACAAGGAATGCCAAACAAGCGTACTTTCATTTAGGAAAGTAAAAAAAACTGGAAGTAGAGATCAATATATTTCAATTAATTTTAGGTTGGGTGACAAGTCCTAGTTAGAGTTTCTGACCATAAATAAAATGTGTGAATGAACCATGAAATTAAAACCAAATGTGGAAAATGGAATAAAGGCCGTGGAAATTCAGTAGGATGCTGTATTGCTAGTTCTAACTGTATATTCTGTACTTGGGGGCCTGTGTGGATGTATACATATATTTCATAAAGAACCTCAGTATATTTAATAAGACTTAGGACTCATTCACATCTCATTTTTTTTGCATGTTTTTCATGCAACATGTATAGGGCAGCCCATTGATTTCATTGGCCTGCCCTACATTTGATAAACGAGACAAGGTAACTGATGGAGATGTTTGGCACATTTCTGGTTTGCATGCTTTTTACTGTGTGTTTTGCAGTATTTGTTGTCTTTTCACATGGCAGAAATGCACATTTGCTTCCTGTGTTTGGGGTCCCATTAACAATTAATTGCTGTGCAACTGCAGCTCACATGTTTGCATGTTTTGGGAACGCATGAAAATCGCATTATCTGCGCATGTTCCTGGAACCCCCCCCAGTTGTCAATAGAGGCTTACAGAGTACATAACAATGAACTTCTCTTATTTGCACCCCCAGCCACCTGTCAGACCTGTAGCACAGAGCCAAGGAGTTTTAGAGCACCACTCCTGGCTCTATTGTAAAGGTTTGACTGGCAGTGGGTGGGTAAGCAGACAAGGACAGAAGATAGCAGCTGCATAAGTGTAATACTGAGGAAACAAAATGGGCTGTGCTTAAATTGGCTTGACTTTCTCCTTCTGCAGGGACACACAACCCATTTGCCCTGAAGACCACTGGCAATCAGGGCAGAGGCCAACTGTTCCTATGTGCTTGCTGGAACAAGGCCTCTTATTTATACTTTTGGATTGATGATCGCCACATGTGCTCACGTTGGCAGGCATTTTTGCATGAAGGGATGGCAGACAAGGTGTACTTCACAAAATTATGACTAATAGCACAAGAATGACTACTGAGCAGATGTTCCATTTAGACACTATGGCAAGCTGGTATTTACTGTAAATAAATGTAATAATATGATAAGTGATTACTGATTTACAGTGGGAATAGTGTGGATATCCTGTCACTTAGTATGATAATGCATAGTATATGATAGGTATATGTGTACGAAGAGATGTGTTATTGCTGCTTATCAATCTCAAACAGATCTTTGTGCACAATGTATGTCATTATTGACTTATGTGTGTTAATTACTCCTGACCCTTGCACACTATGCTGTAACTACTCCTGACCCCTGTATTCTTTGCGTTGATTACTGTTGACCTCTGCAATCTGTCCATTATTTATTCTTGACCCTAGCACTCTGCACTTTTAACTCCCACACAGAGAAGGCTCTTTTTTAACCACATCCCTTTTTATCATGATAATGCACAGTATATGATAGATATATAAGTACAAGAAGATCTCTTATTATTGCTTATAAAATTTAATATAGACGTGTGCACCGTGCATACCCTTACTGACCCCTACAATCTGGGTGTTACTTTTTCTTGACCTCTGCACTCTGTGTGTTACTTATTCCTGACCCCCGGATTCTGTGTGTTACTTATTCTTGACTGTGCAATCTGTGCATTAGGTGCCCTTAACCCTTGAACTGTGTGTTATGCAATTCTGACCCTTGCATTCTGTGTGTTATGCACTCTTGACAAAGAGCAGGGTAGGCACAGGTTTTATTTAACTATACCCCTTTAAACCCTTGCCACCATTACCACCATTTGACCACCCCCACAATTAATTTCGCCATGCTATGTGCGCCACATAATTCTTCTATTCAGGGTGCCTAAAGCATTTTGACTTTATAACTTGAATGCCTGCTTCTTGTTTCAATAGTCTGTAACCAGTGAGGGCATCAGGGTATGAATTTGTGGGTATGGCTGCAAATGGGGGGGGGGTGGTAATTTTGTGGGTGTGGTTAAATGAGCATGGTCAAGTAGGGTGCTCATTTTGAAAATATGGTAGTCTTAGCTTGGGGCTACATGAATGATTAAAACAGAACTAAACTTTCCTCTTCCTTACAGCCAAGGAAGCTACCATCTTAGCCTCTGTTTGATCTGCAGTTACCATGGTGCTGCATATGTGATCAGTTAGAACACCAGCCATTTGATGGTTTGGCAGTTCAGTTAAGAGAACAAGAAAATGTGACAGTTAGCATTTGTGGCTTGCCTTGAATGTAATTGTTTTGGGAAACAGGTAAATGATGGGTTCAGTTCAGTTTTAAATCTCCCAATTACTGAGAGATTGAACTACTTCTTCACAGTTCTTTCATTAGCATCACATTGATTTCAGTGTTTTGCAAATAGATAACTTCCAGCAAATGGCTTCATTTCTTTGTAGCAAGAAACTCCTGTTGCCACTAAAGGGTTAATAGCATTATTAAAAATAACCATTTAATACAGGGTGCATCCAGGACATGCATGACAGTTTTCCGACATACTTGTCTTTCTTAAAAAACAAACACTGAAATAACTATCCATTTTTTATTAAAATCATATTGCACATAGGGTACTGAAAACTTTTTTTTTTTTTAAATGTAATTGAATGGTCTTCTTAGCCCAGGAGTTTCCTACAGTGTAACTAAGAGCAATGAGAACAAACTGCGGGTGCAGCCACATGAACTGAACAAAAACAATATTATTCATTGTTACCATGGAAACTACTTTTAGCTCTGAATTATTTCCTTTATATACTTTGAAAAATTAGGCACAAGAGGTGGGATGGATCTGAGGAAATATACAAAGCTTGGAAAAATAACAGACATGTTTCTTCACCAGACTGGTGGGATAAAAGGAGAAAACTGGGGTTTCTTCATTAATATATAAAAAGAACAATTTATAAACATTAAGATAGAATATTTCAAGTACACAACTAAGCAAGTTCACCTGGGCTCTTAAGCCCTTGTCCTGAATTCACTAGTTCCCTTGTTTATTTTTATTGCTTTTAATACTCCTATTGTTTGTTCAGTGCAGCTTTCATGACAGCTTTCAGAGCTGGAGACCAAACAAACTCTGTTTACCACATTGGTTTATCCATATTGTTGTAGCACTTACCTCCGAAAGGGCCCGTTGTTCTGCTCCGGGTTTTTTTCCCAAGTGCAGCAGCAGCCAGGCATACAGTAACAGTCAGTCTTCTAGCTCAATGAACAGTCTAGAGGTATCTTTTTGATGCTTTATTGAAGGTTGAACTTGGATAGGGTACAGAGAGCTTTTTAGTACTGTTCCTCTAGCAATAATTAAGAGATTGAACAACAAGAAACCATAGAAAATGTCCCAATTTAAGCAACCTCTGGCATTGATGCACAAGGGATAGTAGCAGTACACACTAGGTTCCTACACACAAGTATGTCCTCTCTATGCCCTTGGATACTTGGATGCCTCCTTCCAATTTCAGCTAGACATTTCTCCCATGAACTCTCCAGACTAGGTCCACAGTAAAATTCCTTTTCAGTTCCATTAAGTTTCAACAGATCAGGCCCCCTGGTTATAGCATAGCCAGGACCTCAATGAGTGCATATAGAAGAACAGCTGGACTGGCCAGAAGGGCAGTAGCTATTCAGGCTGGGAATTATCCTCCTGGACAAGAACAGGGCTTATTAAGGCCCCAGACTATTTATGCATTCCTCAGTCACCTACTGGAACCCTCCCCCCAGGGACTGGCCACGTCTGCATATACAGGCTGTGGGTCTGCTTCTTCCAGCCCACCACATTCTAGATTTGTAAAGAAGACAGGGGGAAGCAGTAAAACCCATAGCCAGTGAAGCCTAGAACAGTCCAAAGCAATCACAAACTGCTTCGTTGATTACAGGGAAGCCAAAAAAATCCTAAATTTACCTAGCCTATCTGGCAGCCTATCTAGGAGGGTGCTACACTTCAATATGGTGAAATTTCTTGTTTATCAAAACTGTCAATGGTTTGATATTTGCACTCCAAATCTATATTTCCTCATTTTTTTAGCTTTGGACATTACATTATATAATATTTTTGGAAGGTGAATTTCCATATCTCCCAACAGGTCTTGAATTCTGCTGGACTCTCCCAGGATTTTAACATAATACCAACATTCCGCATATCTGGGTTATGTACAGAAACAGGAGCACTTATTCCAGTCTCCTATCACTTCTCTTTTTTAGCATCTAATGTGTTCCTATTGGAGATTGTCCTGCACCCTGTTGGCACCAGTCTTCCTCTGCAGTGCATAGATAGCACTGAGAGCTGTGCCTCTTTCCCTGCAAGATGTGCAGACACATTTTTGTGCCTTCCTATTATCTCTTAATGCCAAGACTAGATTATAACTTAACAAAGAAATAAAAATGTATTTGGGATTTTTAAGGTGCTAGTAATACCCTCAGGAAAGAATACTCGGACATACATGTATATAAAAATATCAAATTTTATTACAAAAAGTAAAACATAAAAACACAAATGTGCAAGTCCTCCCCTAAAATAATTTGATGATAAGGACAACCCTTCCGTACAGTGGACCCCAAAACACCTCTCCTATGATTTTATCTGTGTAATGTCCATGACAACCAATCAATTGTATGCAGAAGATGATAGAAGTTGGAGAGGCGATATGATGATCAATCCCAATGAGTTTCGCCGGGAAGGCTTCTTTAGGGGCTCAAAAAGGGGGCAAAACACTGTAAATACAGAAGGTGTAAAAAGATATAATCTATACATATTGTCATATGTATTTAACTGTTTCAAACATCCAAAATATTATGTTATTCTATAGTAAATTACATACTATCTATTAAGAATATATACTACATTTATGAATAAATCATAAATCAAATTACCTGGACTGATGATTGTCAACAATTCTGCACCAATCCCAAGGAGGAATAAATGGGTGTACATGGAAAAGATGTGACCGGGAAGCCCGCAAGCAGAGGTATGTGTGGAAATCAAGGAACAGCACAAACGTAAGGGGGGAAGGGTTTAACTCATCACTCACATATCTCAAATAACGACACCTCCTTCCTGAACATTGAAACAGGGGTGACTACTTCACATTACATTTGAAATGATGTTATAACCCATAGATACATGTGCCTAATACAGTAAATGTGGTCCCAGGATCAGCCCATACAAAAAGTAACAGATCTAATATATATATATACCTCAGTAGGTGACAGAGAAAAGGAGATGTCCCTCAAAGATATTGACCAATCCACACTTTAACCCTGAGATGAGGAAATTAACATATAATTATCTCTCCAAAAATCACTGCTCTCTCTGTCATAAATACCAAACCAAAACACCTCCTAATCAAACAACAGTAAAAAAACAACAAACAGAAATCATGTTACCACTATTGATTTAGCAACCAGTCAATCACATAAAGATGAGTGATAAGGCTGTCAGCAGATAGAAGTCGCAGGAGGCGCATCAACAATTAAATTGTTAGATTACAATTTAACAATAATCCTCCACACATTCTTCTGTGCATTTCTGAGATGTAGGAGGGAGTCGGGGCAGCACGGGAATCAGTTAGAAGTTGTGTCTGGCTGTCTTCTATCATGTTGCTTAAGTCCTGTCCCTGTCAATTATTAATCCCCCATCCAGCAGCCCTGTCCTGGAGCACTGAGCTGCCTCTTGGTCCTGCATCATGTTGACTGCTGAAAGTTCTGTTCCCCCACTGTGTGTGGTGCTTGGTATTCTGGATATCTCCAGAATCTTTCCTTCCATCTCCACTCCCTTCATTGACTGGGACTATGGACAAGCAACCCACTAAACACCCCACCCCCAATGTCCCCCACCCTAAGCCCATCAAGCTCCAGTGCCCTTTCCCTCAACAGAGCATCAGTGGCCCCCTCTCCCCCCACAGAGTACCAGTGCCCCCCCTCCTTCTGCAGAGTATCAGTGAACCTTCTGTCCCCCACAGAGTACCTTTCTTCCCACAGAGAATCAATACTCACACCCTCCAGACTAAGCACCCGTACCACCCCCCTCCCCCCCCCCCCGGAGCATTTCTTCTCCCTTTGACCACCTTTGACACCAAGCATTTTCTTCCTCCCACAGACCACTGACTCCAGGCATTTTTCCTTTCATTAACCACCAATGCCAGGTATTTTTTCCTCCCACTGACCACTGCTACTGCCCTTTTTTTCCCTCCTGCTGACCACAGATACTAGGTATTCTCCTCCCTTTGACCACCAACACATTTTTTTTCTCCTCCTGACCACTGACACTAGATATATTTCTACACCCCAATCATCAATGCTTGGCATTTTTCAATCCTGCTGACCACCGAAATCAGTCATTTCTTTTCTTCCATTGATCACAGACACCAGGCATGTTTTCCACCTTTTGACCAGCAATTTAAGAAGAACTATGGAAGATACTGCTGACCAGGGGCGGACTGACAACTCATTGGGCCCCCGGGCAATAGGGGATCATGGGGCCCCTGTGTCCTTGCCCAAACTCAGAAAAGCCTATGAAAAAGGTACCAGGGGCATCTCATGGGGCCCCCTACTGACCCTGGGCCCTCGGGCAGTGCCCGAGTTTCCAAATGGTCAGTCCGCCCTTGCTGCTGACCATTACATTCTAAATAATACGTACGCAACAAAATACTTACCACCATACATTACATATTCCTGACCAAAGTGTTTATTGTCTCAACAGTTGCTGGTTGCTAAGTAGTTTCCAATTTTTTTAATGAGGTTCTTCTTTAAGGTAGACTCAGACAAAGTGTCAGTTCTTCACCCATATTCTGTTTTTTTTTTTAAGACGATCCATTTCCTTTAGGCCATACCCATTATCCAGTGCTGTTTAACTACACCCAATCTTTACTGGGGTGAATATAGAATGCGTCCCTCTTTCTTATGTTGAGAGGTATGGAAATCCATTGTTAAAGTGTAGATGAAATTAAAACGTATTTTCTAACAGCAGAACTGTTTATATTTCTGTCTGTAGCTTACTTTATAAACAATTTTGTCTCTGTTTCTGAAGGTTTAGGAGCTGCTTTATTTCCATTCTATTCCTATCTCCTATTCAGAAATCTATATTCTCTGTTACCTAGGCTTTCACTGCTGAGTCTGTTCACACTGCACTGCATGTGGTAATGCTCTGCAATCAGCGATGAAATGTATTATGAAAAATAATGCAGGACCTATTGTCTGTGCAGTGAAGCATGATTTTAATTTACTCTGTATTTCTACATAATGTGGACCCATTCTTAATGCAGCATATTTTAGTGCAGAAGAACACTTGGGCTTTAATGCTTGCTTGGTGTCAAAGGGCCCTTAAGATTGGTTGGAGCCTAGAGAATTCAATCTAGGGCTAAACATGAAGTATGTGCCAACTGGAAACTGATTGTTGACTGTTTGTTGATTGTAGTAATCAATCAGGATCCTAGCTTTATTTTCAAACCTGGACTGCAAGAAAGACAGTGAGAGGTTATTTAGTTGCTGTGGGCAGCGAGAATATTTCCTGTAAGCACATTATTCACCCATCCCACTTTCACCACTGTATCAATATGACTATGAAGCATATGAAGGAAAGTTTTTCTTAGTGAATGTTTTGTTCCTTATTAAAACTTAGTCAACTGTTCCATGTTGGGGAGGAATGGCCACATGGAAGCTCTATTTTTTAAATTGTATTCATGGGTTTGTAAATACACTATTGAATAGGAATCTCAATCTACCCTAAATAAATCATTACCATAGTACCATAATATAACACACATATTTCACACCCAAGTGAAACTTGGAAACCTATATGTACCAAGTTTAGGAATATGTCACATGCTGACACTCATACAGCCAGAGGCAGAATGGCAGAATGGCATCCAAATGGTAGTTGCTAGGCTTGGCATGACTGGCCTTGGTGCTTAACTGCATAACTTTTGTAGCCGCATAAATATATATTAACCACTTTACAAATGTTAACAGTAGATCTTAATAATAAAGAATAACCTTATCATGACACACATATGCCGTATACAGGATATATGCAGTATACACATGTATAGTATGTCACTCTGTACTTCCAGGTCGGCTTGTGACTGTGGCAGTCCTACAATAATGGTTTTGATGAAAAACAATTGTGTAGTTTCCTAGTAACATGATCACTGTGACAACCAAAGTGCTCAGATTTTCCTTTTTTGAATGTTTTTTTTTATCTGGAAAAAAAGACATACTTGCTACATTAAATTAAAAGTAAAAACTCAGAGGTTGCATAGCTGCTGCAGATATTGATTTTGCCAGTAAAGATGGTGATGGACACATGGCTGAGTCCTTTTTGTTATATTGGAAAACAACAGGAACACAGAGAGAAACCGTACCTGTACGTCAGCCCTCATTGATGGCTCCTGTGCAGCTCACAGATCGGTGTGTTGCTAGTACACAGCAGATAACATTACAGCTGTGTCTGGGTGATCACATGGGGTTTTACCATGTGACCGCTGTGAGCAATCACAGCACTCACATATTAAACAATGGAAAATGAAAGTAAAGATCACTTCTCTCTGCTCTCAGTGTGAGTGTGAGCAGAGAGAAGCAATCCTGCAGTGTGTGAGTCAGGCTGCTTGTACGTTCACAGACTGCTGTACCAACCACTCCAGTGTCCCTGATCATTGCCCCAATAAATACATAATAAACAATGCAGCCAACCCCTGTCACCTGTCCCAGTGTGCACAAAAACACTCCCATACACATTACCAATGTTCTGGTCACCACTGTACCAGTGTCCTGATCACTGTCATACCCCAAATCAACACCATGGTCACTACCATATGCTATATTAGCACCCTGATTACCACTATACCCCATACCAGCGACCTGATCACTGCCATACACCATACCAGCGCCTTGATCACCACCATACCAGCATCCTGATCACCACCATACTCTATACCAGTGCCCTGATCACCCCAATACCCCATACCAGCATCCTGGTCACCACATATGCCATACCAGTGTCCTGATCACCATCATGCTTCATAGCAGCATCCTGATCACCCCATATGCCATACCAGCGTCCTGATCACTGCCATGCCCCATACCAGCATCCTGATCACCCCATATGCCATACCAGAGTCTTGATGACTGCCATACCAGCATCCTGATCACCACCATATCCCATACCAGCATTCTGATCACTGCCATACCTCATACCAGCTTTCTGGTCACCGCCATACCCTATACCAGCATCCTGATCATGGCTATATCCCATACCAGCATTCCGATCACCCTCATACCCCATACCAGCGTCCTGGCTACTGCCATACCAGCATTCTGATCACTGCCATACCCCATACTAGCATCTTGATTACTGCCATGCGCCATACCGGCGTCCAGAATTTTAGGGTCCCAATGTTCTGATCAATGTTCAAATATATATCTCATAGTTTGTAGATACTATAGTTTTCGCACAGGCTAAATATGCACTGTTTTGGGTTATTTTTACCCCCAAAATGTAGCAGAATACATTTTGGCCTAAATTTATGAAGAAAAATGATTTATTTGCAAAATTTTATAACAAAAACTAAGCAAAAAATTATTTTTTTCCCCAAAATTTTCAGTATTTTTTAATTTATATAGCAAAAAATAAAAAACCTAGCGGTGCTCAAATACCACCAATAGAAAGCTCTATCTGTCTCAAAAAATGAATAAAAAAATTTCATATGGGTACAGGGTTGAATTACTGAGTAATTGTCACTCAAAGTGTGATAGTGTTGAAAGCTGAAAAATGGCCTTGACTAGAAGGGGGTGAAAGTGTCCGGAGTTGAAGTGGTTAAGGGGCAACTCCCAACCCCAACCAGCACTTCCTTTACTTCCTATTAGTGATGGGCCGAACACCCGCATGTTTGGTTTGTGGTCCGCCGCCGAAATTTTAAAAAAACCCTCTGCTAGCTGACCTGTCTGCACCCGCCGAGCACTCTCCACAATTTCACATTTGCTGGTCAGATGTAAACAATTGGGCAGAGCTAGCAGTGACGCCATAATGTCCAATTGTGCTGTGACTGGCCAAAGTATTGCACCTGACTTGCGGTCAGGTGCATTGTTTTGGGCAATCACAATGAACTATGAAAGCACAGTGCATTGTGGGGTGCATCTGGTGAGCACATGAACGGCCGATGTTTGAGTCGAACTTATGTTCTAATTGAACATCCAGACCATCTTCTTATTGCACAGATTCTTTGATAGCAACAATGGATACAAGGAACACACACACTTTGCTGAGATACTTTTACACAAACTTCTCAAAGCAGAACACAACTTCTTGATTAGCACTTCCACATGTAGCAGTCTTTCTCCTCAAGGATCTCTGATACAGAAATTAATTGAGAGAAACCATCCTTACTCTACCTTCCTGGGACAGGACTCTGAAGAAAGATTTTCTCAAATCATAATGGAAAAAATGGGGACAAAATATGTACAGTTGCAAGAAAAGGTATGTGAACCCCTTGGGATTACGTGGAGTTTTGCATGAATTGGACATAAAATGTGCTCTGAACGTCATCTAAGTCACAACAATAGAAGAACACAGTCTGCTGAACATAATACTACACAAACATTAGATGTTGCCATGGTTTAATTGCACATAACATGTAAACATTCACAGTGCAGGGAGGAAAAAGTATGTGAGCCCTAGCTTAATGACTTCTCCCAGAGCTAATTGGAGCCAGGAGTGAGCCAACCTTGACTCCAATCAGTGTGATGATATTGGATGTGTTGCTGACAGCTGTCCTGCCCTTAAAAAACACACACCTGTTTTGGGTTTACTGGTTTCAAGAAGCACTGTCTGATGTGAACCATGCCTCGCAGAAAAGAGCTGTCAGAAGACCTACGATCAAGAATTGTTGACTTGCATGAAGCTTGGAAAGGGTTACAAAAGTATCTCCAAAAGCCTTGATGTTCATGTGTCCACGGTAAGACAGACTGTCTACAAATGGAGAAATTTTTGCACTGTTGCCACTCTCCCTAGGCGTGGTCGTCCTGTAAAAATGACTGCAAGAGCACAGCGCAGAATGCTGCATGAGGTAAAGAAGAATCCCAGAGTGTCATCCAAAGACCTACAGAAATCTCTGGCACATGCTAACATTTTTGTTGACACATCTACAATAAGGAAAACATTAAACAAGAATGGAGTACATGGGAGGACACCACGGAGGAAGCCATTGCTGTCCAAAAAGAAGATTGCAGCACGTTTGAAGTTTGCAAAAGAGCACCTGGATGTTCCACAGCACTACTGGCAAAATATACTGTGGACAGATGAAACCAAGATTGAGTTGTTTGGGAAGAACACACAACACTATGTGTGGAGAAAAAAAGGCACAGCACACCAACATCAAAACCTCATCCCCACTGTGAAACAATGCGGAGGGAGCATCATGGTTTGGGGCTGCTTTGATGCCTCAGGGCCTGGACGGATTGTTGTCATTGATGGGAAAATTAATTCCAGAGTTTATCAAGACATTTTGCAGGAAAACGTACGACCATCTGTCCGCCAACTGAAGCTCCGCAGAGGATGGCTGATGCAACAGGACAATGACCCAAAGCATACAAGTAATTCAACAAAACAATGGCTGCAACAGCACAGAATATGCCTTCTGGAGTGGCCCAGTCACAGTCCTGACCTCAACCCCATTGAAATGCTGTGGCATGACCTTAAGAGAGCGATTCACACCAGACATCCCAAGAATATTGCTACACTGAAACAGTTTTGTGAAGAGGAGTGGTCCAAAATGACTCCAGATCATTGTGCAGGTCTGATCTGCAACTACAGGAAACGTTTGGTTGAGGTTATTGCTGCCAAAGGAGGGTCAACCAGTTATTAAGTCCAAAGGTTCACATACTTTTTCCTCCCTGCAGTGTGAATGTTTACATGTTATGTACAATTAAACCATGGCAACATCTAATGTTTGTGTAGTATTATGTTCAGCAGACTGTGTTCTTCTATTGTGACTTAGATGACGTTCAGAGCACATTTTATGCCCAATTCATGCAAAACTCCACGGAATCCCAAGGGGTTCACATACTTTTTCTTGCAACTGTAAGTACCCCTTACTTGACAGTCTCCAAGGAACTTAAGGATAGTGAGGGCTCAGGCACATAAGAACATCCCAGAAGCAGGCGATGCTCTTCTAGGTCCATTTTTAGAAATATGGCATCATTCTACCGTATTATTTCATTATAAAATGTATTTTGTAAGCTCTTGAAGTCACATTTAACCCATTTATATTGTGTTTCTCTGAAGAAATCCATTCCCCTTTCTGAAGTGCCTTTAAATCTTCATTCAAATAAAGAACTGTTACAGCATGTTTTTTACAATAGAACACCAGTGATTCAATATTCAAGAGCATGCTCTCATAATTCATTGCATTTTTTATTGTCTCTATGGGAACAAACATTATACTCAGGATCAGAAATTCCTAACTGTTTACTTCTGAAAGACATAATGACACCTAATAGGATGCTCTCCCTAAAATGTGCTTTTAAATGGAATTGCATACCCTTTACAAAAGACTAGTCAAATTTAAATCACTGAGCTCTTTCTTTAAATACATTGTACTGCCTTTGTTGG